>NC_041387.1:589611416-589619216 GCF_002162155.2 Triticum dicoccoides
CGGGTGGCGGGGCAAGGTGGGCAGGAGGCGGCAGGGGCGGCGGTATTTAAGAGGGGGCGGGGGTGGCGGCGACTTGGGCAAGGGGGCGGCGGCGAGGCGGCTCGGGGTCAGACTCCCCGAGTCTGGCGGGCGCACGGCGGGGCGAGCAGCGACGCGAGGCGGGCCGGCCTGCTCGGCTGGGCTCCGGCCCAGTCGGGCGGGATTTTTTTTAAATATTCAGCCGAACAGAAAAAAAATCCTAATAAATATAAAAAAAAATTCAAAACAATTTTTCATTGTCTAAATGGAAGTATTTAGAACGAAGTGAACATTTTCTTGGCCTAAAATGAAATTTTTGAAAACGTGCATATTTTCTAATTCAAATAAAATTGCAATGAACCTACAAATAAAATAAAATTTGATTTTAATATTTTTCCTCCAATATTTCTTTGATTTTGGAGAATTCATATTATCTCCTCTCTTTTATTTTTATATTGGAAATATTTCAGAGAGAAAAATAAGTAAAACCAAATGATCCTCTTTTCAAAATTTGAGAAAACTCAAATATGAAAATAACGAAATCCCCAACACTCTCCATGGGTCCTTGAGTTGCTTAGAATTTCTAGGATCAAGCCAAAATGCAATAAAATATGATATGCAATGATGATCTATGTATAGCACTTCAAATTGAAAATTTGGGATGTTACAAACCTACCCCCCTTAAGATGAATCTCGCCCTCGAGATTCGGGTTGGCTAGAAAATAGGTGCGGGTGGTCCTTCTGTAGGTCTTCCTCTCGTTCCCAGGTGGCTTCCTCCTCGGTATGGTGGCTCCACTGAACTTTGCAAAACTCAATAACTCTGTTGCGTGTGACTCGGCTGGCAAACTCGAGAATCTTCACTGGTTTCTCCTTGTAGGTCAAATCACTATCCAACTGAATAGCTTCTAGTGGCATTGTATCTCTCAGAGAAATATCGGCCATCTCCCTGTGGCACTTCTTCAACTGGGAAACGTGAAACACATCATGAACACCTGACAATCCTTCTAGCAATTCCAGCTTGTAAGGAACTTGTCCCATACGTTCCAAAACTTCGTAGGGTCCCACAAAACGTGGTGCTAACTTTCCCTTAACTCCAAAATGCTTAACTCCTCGAAGTGGGGACACACGAAGATATACTCTGTCTCTGACTTTGTAAACTTTCTCCTTGCGTTTAGAATCCGCATAACTCTTCTGCCTGGACTGGGCTACCTTGAGTCTGTCACGAATCAGTTTAACCTTCTCTTCAGACTCCTTAATAAAATCTGGTCCAAACAATTGACGGTCTCCAACTTCATCCCACAATAACGGTATCCTACACCTCCTTCCATACAGGGCTCCGAAAGGGGCCATCTTCAAACTGGCTTGATAACTGTTATTGTAAGAGAACTCTGCATACGGCAAATTGTCGTCCCAACTAGATCCATAATCTTGCGCGCAAGCTCTCAACATGTCCTCCAGAATCTGATTAACTCTCTCAGTCTATCCATCTGTTTGTGGATGAAAGGTTGTACTGAACTCTAGCCTAGTACCCAAAGTCTCATGCAACTGATTCCAGAACTTTGAGGTAAACTGGGTTCCTCTATCTGATACAATGGTCCTCGGAACTCCATGCAGACATACAATCCTGGTCATGTATATCTTTGCCAACTTAGCACTGGTATAAGTGGTCTTTACTTGTATGAAATGACCTACTTTCGTCAACCGATCGACTATAACCCAGATAGAGTCATAGCCTGAACGAGTTCTGGGTAATCCTGTGATAAAATCCATGTCAAGCTTGTCCCACTTCCATTCGGGTATCGGCAATGGTTGTAGCAATCTGGCTGGTTTCTGATGCTCTGCCTTAACTCTCTAACATACATCACATACTGCTACATACTCTGCAATATCCTTCTTCATTCTGGTCCACCAGAAACTTTCCTTTAAATCCAAAAACATCTTAGTGTTTCCGGGGTGAATCGAATATGGTGAATCATGGGCCTCATGTAGAATCAGCTTCCTGATCACGGGGTCATTAGGCACATATACGCGATCCTCAAACCATAAAGTATCATGCTCATCCTCACGAAATCCTTTAGCCTTTCCTTTACTCATCCTTCCCTTTATCTCGGCGATCTCCTTGTCAGTCTTCTGGGCTTCTCTGATCTTATCCATCATAGTAGACTGAATTTCCAATGCTACTCCATACTCCAAATCATGTGTAGCATAATTTTGCTCATGCAAGTTTAAGTTGTCGTGAGGCATATGAAACAACTCTTCCCTCCTGCATAGGCACTGCTCGAAGTCCTCGACGAGAAGCGCCGCAATACACTTGATAATCCTTTTGTTGATCTGGAAGAATCAGCACTGGGGCTGTAACCAAACATTTCTTCAACTCCTGAAAACTGGCCTCACATTCCTCAGTCCATTTGAACTTGGTGTCCTTCTTCAACAACTCTGTCATGGGCTTTGCAATCTTGGAGAAATTCTCAATGAACTTCTCGTAATATCCTCAGAGTCCAAGAAAACTTCTGATCTCTCCAACTAATGTGGGTGCTACCCATTTGGTCACAGAAACGACCTTGGTGGGGTCTACCGCTATTCCTTCTCCGGATATAACATGTCTGAGAAATCCAACTTCTTTCAACCAAAACTCACACTTGCTGAACTTGGCATATAACTGATGTTCCCTGAGCTTCTCGAGAACCAAACGCAAATGCTCCTTATGCTCCTCTTCATTCTTCGGGTAGATCAATATATCGTCAATGAACCCCATGATGAACTAATCCAAAAACTCCATAAACACCTTGTTCATCATGTTCATGAAATAGGCAGGAGTGTTGGTCAGACCAAATCACATAACGGTATACTCATATAGCCCGTACCTTGTGGTAAAAGCTGTCTTAGGTATATCCTGCTCCCGAATCTTCAGCTGATGGTATCCTGATCGCAAATCAATCTTGGAAAACACTTTAGCTCCTTGCAACTTGTCAAACAAATCATTGATCATTGGCAGCAGGTACTTATTCTTGATCGTCACTTTATTCAACGCATGATAATCAACAACCATCCTTAATGATCCATCTTTCTTCCCCACTAGAAGTACTAGACATCCCCAAGGTGATGAACTTGGTCGAATGAAACCTTTATCCAGTAACTCCTTAACCTGCTTCTTAATTTCCTCCAAATCCTTTGCGGGCATCCGATACGGTCTCTTTGATATTGGCCCTGTGCCTGGCAAAACCTCAATCAAAAACTCAATATCTTTATCCGTTGGCGTACCTGGCAACTCCTCCGGAAATACGTCAGGGAAATCCTTCACCACTGGTACTTCCTCCTATACAACTCCTGATAAGGAATTCACCTGAGTCCTCTCCGGCACATGCCGAGATACATACTTTATCCTTCTTCCTTCTAGGGTGGTGAGCATAATCGACTTACTGGCGCAGTCAATGTTCCCTCCATACTTCGATAACCAATCCACACATAATATTACATCCAGTCCTTATGACTCCAATATCATTAGGTCTAAGGGGAACACGTAGTTACCAATCCTTAAGGGTAACCGATCATACCATAGGATGGCCATATACTCTGCTCCTGGCGAGGTTACTGACATGGGTGACCTAAGGGCTTGGTTTGCCAACTTATATTTATCCACAATTCCCCTTGATATGTATGAATGTGATGCACCAGTATCAAAAAGAACAATTGCAGTAAATGACTTAACCAAAAACTTACCTATAACTGCATCTGGCTGCGCTTCAACCTCCTCCACGCTAACGTGGTTCACCTGTCCCCTGTTGAAAGGGTTGGGATTCTTCCCAGAGCATCCATTGCCATTTCCATTCTTTGCTTCAGAACACTCGGTGGTGTAATGTCCATTCTTCCCGCACTTGAAACAAGTAATGTGACTTAGATCCTTCTTGGCGGGCGTTGCTGGGTTGGAACGGTTCTGACCATTGCTTCCTCCATTCCCATTCCCATTCCTGGGGCCACTATGGTTATGCGGAATCCCTCCTTTGGAATTTTGGCCTCCATGGTTATGGTGAATGTGTCCTCCCGAGTTTGGGGTAAAACGGGGTTTCTGCTGAGTTCCTGAATTGTATTTCCCTTGTCCATACTTCCTCTTGCGGCTGTCTATCTATTGTTGCTTTCCTTCAATCATGAGAGCTCTATCTACCAACTCCTGGTAGTTGTTGAAGGTTGCTACCATCAACTACATGCTCAGCTCATCATTCAGTCCTTCTAGAAACGTCTCCTGCTTAGCAGCATCCAGTCATCTACATACTGGCCCACTGTGCGTCCTCCTTGGCGCAAGTTGCGAAACTCGCGCTTCTTCATGGCCATAACTCCTACTGAAACATGGCCAGTGTGGAAAGCCTACTAAAACTGATCCCGTGTAACAGTGTCAATGGGTAAGTGGCTGTGAAATTCTCCCACCATGATGTTGCGGGTCCATCAAACTGATGTGCGGCAAAATGCACTCTCTCCGCATCTGTGCATCCTGCAGTGGTCAGCTCCCTTCCAATATTGCGGAGCCAATCATCTACAACAATCGGCTCGGTGCTACTGGAGAACACTGGCAGATTCAGCCTTAGGAAACGGGCTAAGTGATCAACAGGTGGTGGTCGTGGTGGGTTGTTATTGTTGTTGCCTTGGTTCTAATTCTGAACTAGTAGTTGCATCAAGGTATTCTGCTGTTGGATCAACTAAGTGAGCTCCGGTGGAAAGGCAAATCCATTGTCACGTCTCAGAGGCATCTGATGGGTTTAGAAAAGGTGAGAAAACAGAATAGAATGGGGGCTAAAGGGGAAAACACTACCCATATGCACATGAGACAAACACAATCGTATCACTTCAATCAATTCAAACAAGGGCATACAATCAGTCTAACTATCATTACAAAAGTGATTGTACTATACTATATACATGGGGGAATACTACTACTGATATGGTAGTCGACTAGAAAGTTTGATCAGTGGAAGACTCCATGATATCTGCTCCAGCTTCATCAACATAGTCATCATCTCTATCGTCGGAGTCTGAGTTGGTGTCGTCGATGATGATGTAGTCCTTGGAATTGTCATCATCTCCTCCTGGCGCGGGGTCTCCCATGAACACTCCTAGCTTCCTTGTCAGGTCATCATTCTTCTCCACTAATATCGTCATTTCCTCCTCATATCTGTCGCGTGTATACTTGAGTTCCTCTTCTAGCTCCGAAATATTGATCATCACCTTCTTCAGATCTATCATGCCTACGCACATCTGGTTCTCCTGGCGGTGAATGTGTTGGTTTAACTTCTGGATGAAAGCTGCAATGGACCTATCCCTCCTGGTGCTGATCATCTCCCATTGCTCATCTCTGCACCCACATATCTAGTAGATAGTTTCCTTAAGATCCTTGTGATAAACTTCTCCAATGCGTCCCATGGCGATGTGGGCTGCCATGCTCTTTCCTAGACTCCAGGTTGGTGCATCGAAGGAAAACTCTATGGGCTCAGTAACTGGCATGAACGTCCTTCCTGGAACTTGAACTTGAATCATCCAATGCTCCTCTTCTGGTAAAGTGGCGATGTAGGTCCTGGTGAAGCTTGGTATTTCGATGTTCAGGTACCTAGTGACTTCCTTCAAGTGTCGTCCAAAAAGGTGTATCTTCATCCGGTTATGCAAACTTGTTCCTTGAGTCCGCCATCCTATAGAGAAGAAAAGGGAGAGGAATCAGAAATGAGTAGAGAAGAGTGGCCTATGGTTTATCTTAATGGTCGTGTCCTACAGTCAGCGTGTGCTCTAATACCATCTTGTAGCGACCAGACCTCAAACAGTCTAGTCTCTGTGCATCAGTGTCATCCCTGGATCGGTAATGCTGACACACACAGTACTTGAGGATTTATAACAGAGTTTCAATCACACACTTATTACATCGAATGTCTCAAAAGATAATTTACTACAATAATATGGCTTAAGGCATCTAAATAAGATAACAGCAGAAGGCTTGGAAGATAAAGTGAGTCCATCAACTCCAACGGCATAGCTGAGTGAATGACAACGACCTATGGCACCTTACTCATCGTCTGAAAAGTCTGCAACATGATATGTTGCAGCCCAAAACGGGCTAGCACATGGAATATGCTGGCAATGTAACACATAGAGTACTGAACGGAATAAATGCTATCACTACATGCATATATGGCTTGGTGGAAAGTTCTATGGTTACAGTTTTGCATAAAGCCAATTTTTCCCTACAACAAAGGAATAAATTTCTATCATGGTGGTTGTTAAAACATTGAGAAGGTTCCTCCAACTCAATCCCAATTAAGCAAGTTCAATTATCCAACAAAATTAATTTAGAGTGATGAGATCAACATGATAATCCAAGAACCAGATACTCAAGATGTCCATAACCGGGGACATGGCTAATCATGATTAGTTTGTACACTCTGTAGAGGTTTACGCACTTTTCCCCACAAGACTTGATCTCCTCCATTAGATTTCTCGCACTACATGGTGTTTGAGAAATGGATGACCGAGACACAGTCTTTCAGAAGCATTAACTCTTTACTCTAGGTAGACAGTACCACCTACATCCCCTACATCTGCTAGTCTACCAATGAAAGAGGTCACACAACATACTCAATTATGCTAGAGCCCATAATAGCTTGTGGCTGCACACGGAAGTTTCTAGCATGAATAATCTTATGATCCCTTTGAGCCTGGGTGGCGAACCGTAGGATGATCACACGGGTGCTCCGGGATATCCTAGGACAACACTAGATTCTCCAGGTGCCCGCAACCAATCCTCCCAGATGTGTATTTAAGTAGCCACCTTAAGTTAACCATTAATGAACAATACTCACATCTATCATGGATACACACACCCAATCCACATCTATGAGCATAGCATAGCAATCCTAAGCATAACGTAGAAGTAACTCCCAAAGGTTTGATAATAAACAGGGCAATAGGTTCTACCTCATCATCTACTTCCCAAACCCACATGTTATTCAGATCCTAACCATGCAATGTTTGAGGGTTGAAACTAATGCATAAAAACTAGGTAATAAAAGGGGTATGATCAAAGTGTTACTTGCCTTGTTGATGATCCGCAAAACCTAGAGACTCGTAGTAGCACGCTTCGCACTTCGGGAATTCTATCACAAACAAACAATAACATACATAAGCACTCAACTAAAGACACAGGTAAAACTCAAATAAGAAGGTCTAACTAGAAAGTTCAACTGAAGAACTCCGGTTTGCAAAATGAATCAAATCAAACGGAAAAACGAAACTCAAACTATGAAAGAAACAAGATCTGATTACTAATCTGGACTAAAGTCAAATTTTACAGTATCAAAATCTTGTTCAAGTTGGTTAAACAGAAAGAGGGCTTCGAGACAAAGATCTAGGCGATTGTTTCATCTAATTGGGATAAACGAGCGAAAAGATATACTAAAACGAAGATTAGGGCAGAAATCGCGATTGAAAATAATCGCAGAAAAACCCTGGAAAAACGAAATCAGACGAACAGGATAACGAACATTCGCTGTCTGCCGTAAACAAATGAACATCGTTCGTTAAAACGAATGAACGGACGAACGTCTGTTAAATAACTTAACCGACAAAAACCGAACCGATCTATTTAAAAAACAGATCTTGGTTTTTTTAAACCGAACGGTTTTCTGAAAAAAACGATGAACGGACGGCGGCGGCGGTGGCTACCTCCGACAGGGAGGTCGTCGTCGGCGGCGGGGCGACAGGGTGGCGGCGGCGCGAGGGCAGCGGTTGCGGCGGTGGCGGACGCGG
>NC_041387.1:589619470-589639270 GCF_002162155.2 Triticum dicoccoides
GAGGTGGGCAGGAGGCGGTGGGGGCGGCGGTGTTTAAGAGGGGGCGGGGATGGCGGCGACTTGGGCAAGGGGGCCGCGGCGAGGGGTCAGACTCTCCGAGTCCGGCGGGCGCACGGCGGGGCGAGGCGGCGGCGCAAGGCGGGTCGGCCTGCTCGGTTGGGCTCCGGCCCAGTCGGGCGGGATTTAAAAAAACATATTCCATCGAACAAAAAAAATCCTAATAAATATAAAAAAATTCTAAAAATGCCAAAACAAATGTTCACCGTCTAAATGGAAGTATTTAGAATGAAGTGAACATTTTCTTGTCCTAAAATGCAATTTTTGAAAATGTGCATATTTTTCTAATTCAAATAAAATAGCAATGAACCTCCAAATAAAATAAAATTTGATTTTAATATTTTTCCTCCAATATTTCTTTTATTTTGGAGAAGTCATATTCTCTCCTCGCTTTTATTTTTATATTTGAAATACTTCAAAGAGAAAAATAAGTAAAACCAAATGATCCTCTTTTCAAAATTTGAGAAAACTCAAATATGAAAATAACGAAATCCCCAACTCTCTCCGTGGGTCCTTGAGTTGCTTAGAATTTCTAGGATCAAGGCAAAATGCAATAAAATATGATATGCAATGATGATCTATGTATAACACTCCAAATTGAAAATTTGGGATGTTACATTAGGATTTAACCGTCGCTAGTGATCAACAACTGATTTAGCATCAGGTTCCATATTAATTTTACGCTGACATAGAGTGGGACTAATGCCCTTAAGATCATCAGGGGTATATCCAATAGCGGCACGGTGCTTCCTCAGAATTTTCAATAATCTCTTTTCTTCATGCTCTGAAAGGTTAGCTCTAATAATAACATGATATATCTTCTTTTCATCAAGATAAGCATATTTCAGAGTATCAGGTAATTGTTTAAGCTCAAACACAGGATCACTCTTGGGTGGTAGAGTATCTCCAAGAGTCTTAACGGGTAAATCGTGTTTCAAAACAAGCATTTGTTCAAAGAATATCTCATCTACTCTACTTCGTTTCTTTCATTCATATGCATATCATTTTCATGGTCTAGCAAATATTGTTCTAAAGGATCAGTAGGAGGCACAACAATAGAAGCAAGACCAATAATTTCATCCTTACTAGGTAATTCTTTATCACAAGGTTGTCTACGGAATTTGGAGAAATTAAACTCATGAGATACTGATGACCCACAAGTATAGGGGACCTATCATAGTCCTTTCAAAAAGTAAGAGTGTCAAACCCAACGAGGAGCAGAAGGAAATGACAAGTGGTTTTCAGCAAGGTATTCTCTGCAAGCACTGAAATTATCGGTAACAGATAGTTTTGTGATAAGATAATTCATAACGGGTAACAAGTAACCAAAGTAAACAAGGTGCAACATGGTCGCCCAATCCTTCTTGTGGCAAAGGACAAGCCTGGATAAACTCTTATATAAAGCAAAGTGCTCACAAGGACACACGGGAATTATTATCAAGTTAATTTTCATCATGCTAATATGATTCTCATTTCTTACTTTGACAATTTGATATGTCGGTGGACCGGTGCTTGGGGGTTGCCCTTCCTTGGACAAGCCTCCCACTTATGATTAACCCCTCTCGCAAGCATCCGCAACTACGAAAGAATAATTTAGGTAAACCTAACCATAGAATGAAACATATGGATCCAAATCAGCCCCTTACGAAGCAACGCATAAACTAGGGTTTAAGCTTCTGTCACTCTAGCAACCCATCATCTTCTTATTACTTACCAATGCCTTGCCCTAGGCCCAAATCCTGGTGAAGTGTCATCTAGTCAACGTTCACATAACACCACTAGAGGAAAGACAACATACATCTCATCAAAATAGAACGAATACCAAATTCACATGATTACTTATAACAAGACTTCTCCCATGTCCTCGGGAACAAACGTAACTACTCACAAAGCATAATCATGTCATAATCAAAGGAGTATTAATTATCATTAAGGATCTAAACATATGATGTTCCACCGAATAAACCTAGCATCAACTACAAGGAGTAATCAACACTACTAGCAACCCACAGGTACCAATCTGAGGTTTCGACACAAAGATCGGATACAAGAGATGAACTAGGATCTGAGAGAAGATGGTGTTGGTGAATATGTTGATGGATATTGACCCCCTCTCAATGAGAGGATCAATGGTGATGATGATGGTGATGATTTCCCCCTCCCGGAGGGATGTTTCCCCGGTAGAACAGCTCCGCCGGAGCCCTAGATTGGTTCTGCCCAGGTTCCACCTCGAGACGGTGGCGCTTCGTTCCGAAAGCTTCTTTCTTATTTTTTCCAGGGCAAAAGACACCATATAGTAGAGCATGGGCGCCGGGGGCCTGCTAGGGGGGCCACAAGGATGGGGGCACGCCCAGGGGGTAGGGCGCGCCCTCCACCCTTGTGGCTGGCTGGTGGCCCCCCTTTGGTGCTTTCTTCACCCAATATTTTTTTATTCCAAAACTAATCTTCGTGAAATTTCAGGAGTTTTGGAGTTGTGTAGAATACGTCTCTAATATTTGCTCCTTTTCCAGTCTAGAATTCCAGCTGCAAGCATTCTCCCTCTTCATGTAAACCTTATAAAATAAGAGAGAAAAGGCATAAGTATTATGATATAAAGCGTAATAACAGCCCATAATGCAATAAATATCAATATAAAAGCATGATGCAAAATGGACGTACCAGATACATCACCAAAACTTACACTAACAGTTTCTTTCTCGCAATCTATCTTAGCATTCACTGTATTCAAGAAGGGCCATGCAGTAGTGGAAGATGAGGACATGATGGCACATGCACAACTGGGTGACGGCAACCTTCTAATCTTTTTCGGGATGAACGCTGGTGTACAGGAGGTCGATGCCGACCACCTTGTACTTGTCTCGAGGAAGCATCTGCTCCATGGTGTTGAAGTCGTCAGCCCCCATCATGCCCGAAGGGAGCCTAGAGCCTCTGGCGGCCCAAGTCGACCTCGCCAGTGCTTCCCTTGTGAACAAACCTGCCGACATGCCAACGCCGCCTCCCGGTCAGACCCTTGCGCTTGCAAACTGCGGTCCCTTGATCAGGCCCATGGCTCTAGACGAGGCCTACACCGCGCTTGAAAATATTTGGACTAACCTTCAAGACACCGATAGGTGCCGCGAGGGAGCTCCTAGGGCTCATCTCGGGGTGGCTCCAGGCCGAAGCGTTCACCAGGGCGGCCTGGGGCCGAGTGACATCGCTTGAACTATGCTGGTATTTCCCCAAAGAGGAAGCACTACAAAAAAAATACACTTCCGTGATGATACGTGTTTGTCACGGTAGGTCGCGTTTTTTGTCATGCATGTACATCCATGACAAATTTATGACAGAATCAAGATAGTCATACATGTGTTGTCGTAGAAGTGTTCCATGACATTACCAAAATTATCATCACGGAAGTGTCCACTTCCATGACGATAAATCGCGCGCCACAGAAGTGCTTTCATCAAGGGTGACCGACACGTGGCATCCACCATAACAGAACGCTGTTAAGCTATCGGGTTAGGTTTTGGATCCGATAACCCGTTAACAGCCCCGACCAATGGGGATTTTCCAAGTGTAAAATCATCATTGGCTGGAGGAAACACGTGTCGGCTCCTTCTTGGGACAGATGTCATCCACTCATTGGACAGAAGGTGTCGCGGATTTGTCACGGCAGATGTCCTCGTGAAAGGACTTAGTCGTGGAGCCATCGCTACAGGTTAACTTGAAGGGGTTAAAGCGGACACAAAGACACAAGGGTTTATACTAGTTCGGCCCCTTCGATGAAGGTAAAAGCCTACGTCTAGTTGTGATGGAATTGATGTGGTTTCGATGGCTAGGGAGCAAACAAGCTTCACCTAGGCTCGAGCTGTTGTTGTCTGTCCTTGAACCGCCGCCGGGTCGTCCCCTTATATACACGGGTGACGCCCGTCGGTCCACAGAGTACCACACCGGTTCATACTCGTATCCCGGTTGGTCTCTCTCTATTCCTAACTTACAATGCAAGTTTACATATCAAGCCGGTTTACGGCTACAGGTTCTAAACCGACTACAGGCCTTGGGCCTTCATCTGCTTAATCACCTTTATACTACTAATGAAGTTAACCCGGCCCAGGTAGGCCGGTTCACACCTAGTAGTAATATCCCCAACATTAGGCCCCAGATTGATTTGAACTGGTTCATGTCAATCCTTCACAAAAAAATCTTTGTCTTCAACATCTTTTGGTAATTGATAAACCGCCATGTCATCATCATCTCTGGTTGCTGTAAACCGGCATGACGTCATCATGAAGTTAACATTTATGACGCCTTCTTTTATTAATAGATCTGCGATACCCAAGGCAGCAGCTCCACTTCCGAATTCTGTGACTCCCGGATTCACGCGCCTGACACACGTCCTTTGCCTTATAAATAGGACCGAAGGGTCATTTCCTCTTCTCCCCTTCGTCTCTTTCTCTTCGTCTTCCTCGCGTCGCCAGCCTCGGAGCTCCGCCACCGCCATCGACCTCTGCACCGTCTTGGGCCGCTGCATCAACCTGAACGACCCAGAACACTGCGGTAGCTTTCCGCGTCTTCCTCGATTCTGGTAAGCCTTCTGCTCTTATTGACATAGATCTGTTCTAGGGTTTCATGTTCTTGCCGCGTTCCTCACTTGTTCATGCTCGTACCCAGACTCCTGGATAGATCTGTGAAACCCTGCTCTGATTAGCACTAGCCTTTTAGCATCCACATGTAGTTTCACACTCAAGTCCATAGGTCTCATCTACGTACCTGCCCATTGATTCACTTCCGTTCTGCTTTAATCTTTTGAATATTTTCTGTTTTTCTGAACTTGCTTCAGATCCATTGCCGCAATAAGACTTTGTAAAACCTGTTTCTGCATACTTAGCCATCCGCAACCTCAATTGCTTTCAATGTTTAGATCAGGCGGTTTAACTTAATATAGAAAAAGTTAATAAACCGGTATATACCATTAGTCCCCTTGTTGAACCGCCAGAACTCTTTAGCCATATGATGCCACTTCATAAAAATCAGGTTTAAGTATACTGCCTCCGGTTTAGCATTGTTAATACCAGCGCCTTCTTTTATCCAACATGTTCTTGAACCGGAATCACCTATTTCTTGTAGATCTCACCATGGCCAAACAAGTATATGAGTGCAACTGGGTTCCTTCTCGTGTCACAGAAGCTCAGTTGGATGATTTAGTCTCGATCGGCGCTTTAGACAGCAAAGAGACTATCCACTGGAGGGTTCCTGGTAATGAATGTCCTCCCACACCTCAAGAGGGAGAGGTTGTGATCTTTGCGGATCACTTAGCCCGGGGCTTCAAACCGCCCGGCTCTAAATTTTACCGGGACGTGTTAGCCAATTTTCAACTTCGCCCGCAAGACACTGGCCCCAACTCTGTTACCAACTTATGTCACTTCCAAGTGCTCTGTGAGGTATACCTTCAAGAGAAACCCACAGTTGAATTGTTCAGAGACTGCTTCCACTTAAACCGCCGCACAGAATTCACTGATGGCCCCAATACCGAATTGGGCGGTATGGCAATTCAGAAAAGGAAAGAAATCACTTATCCTCATGCCAAACTACACAGTCACCCCAAGGAGTGGAATGCAACATGGTTTTATTGCAAAGATACTTCCCCTGATGATGAAAATCCTTTGCCTGGCTTTCGTCCGGAGCGGCTCAGCAATACACACCCTTTCCCACAAAGGTTAAGTGCCAAGGAGAGGAGTAAATACGCTCCGCAACTATCCAAGCTCCAAGCCTTCATGGCCAACGGTTTAACAGGAGTAGATTTCGCAAGCTGTTGGATATCCTGGAGCATACTGCCTCTCAGCCAGCGCTCCGGTTTAATGTGCGAGTATACTGGTAGCGTTGATGACCCACTCCGACACATCAACATCCAGCTCTCCGATGATGAAGTCACAGAGGCTGTAAAGAAAATGTTGAACGAACCGGAGCACCACTGCGCTCAAACCGGCCTGTCCCCTTTCTGTGCTACCAACAAACCGCCGGCTGTAAGTTTTTGATTGCACTTTTTACTGAGCCTGTTATTGCTATCTCTGTCTGACATCAATTGCTGCTTAACCAGGGTGATAATCCGTTTTGGAGCAAGAAGCTTTCACAAGACAAACCGGAGAAAGCAGAACGGCCAATCCGGCCAAAGACCAAGGTCATCAAGAAGCCTGCTAAAAAGAGGAAAACCACTGCTTCATCTGATCCGGCTGTTGATGATGATGTGGGTAACTCGGACCCTGAGGTAGAACTCGATTCACTAGGCTTACTTTTTACACGCCTTATTGATGATGATACTTGTCAGGATGACGCTGAAGCCAGTAATGCTGACGTTGCTGAGGTAATTATTCTCTCTTCCGATTCGGATCCTTTGCCTTTGCCAAAATTTTGCCAGGCAAACCGGAAAGTTAAATTTTCTCATCCTCTTGCTTATTTGGATCCCAAACTTCTTATGAAGACTCAGCAACATGAAGCTCACCGCACAACCCGGCGCAGCGGCCAGGTAGTTACCTCCGCCGGTTTACCAAACAGTCCGGTTCGAAAACGCCGCTCCAAGGTCTCCGACCTTTTTATTAATTTATGTCCTAAAGCGGGTTTCATCCGTCAACCTCTTAATCCGTCCGACTCTGATTATCAGGTTACTTCCCATTCTTCCTCTGGTGAATCATCGGCCACTCAGCTGCCACCACTGAAAATGGTTCTTGGGTAAGCTAGACTAAACATATGCTTCTGGTATACCACGTTAGAACTTATGTTGTTCCTTGACTTTTTGTTTCTCTTTCAGGGCTAAACCTAAACCAAGCAAAAAAGCCCGCTTGAATAAAGCGGCCGAGGAAGATGCTGCCCCTGAACAGGATAAAACACCAAATCTTGAATCGTTCGTTCCTGAAGATATTCCCAATGATCCTCCTTTGCAAGATGATGCTATTACTGATAAAAGGCCTATCGATACCTCAGTCCTTGTTGACCAGCCTGCCAGCTCCGTCCGGATTGATGGATCCCGCAGTCCTTCAAAACCTGCCAATAAACCGACCGTGCCAACACAAACCGGCGAGTCCAAGGATGATGACATTGTAATTACCGGTGTAGGTCGCTTTGAACCAGGGAATCCTGTCGCTTTGGCCAAGCATACTGTGAAAGAAGATTCTTCTGGCATGAACAAAGGCAAATGGAATGTTGATCTGGAAACATATGCTGCTCTGAGTGCCCAAGATGTTCATTCTGGTTACTTGAACCGGCTATATACTAGTCGTGACTGTGAAGCTGGCCTGGTAAAAATAATGAGAGATAAATTTGAGGTAATTTCCTTGCGCTTCTTCTTTCTTTAATTATTGCCACTGCATTAATTCTCCTAGCCCCCAAGTGCCGGTTTGTAATCTTCTTCAAATCGGGACTTGAACATAGTCTTCAATACTTTGAAATCCATCAATGTAGCCCCCAAGGGCCGGTTTAACGTAGTATAGTGAAACCGGGACTCCAATAAAGATTCTAACATCAGAACATAACTGAGCAAATAGCCATTAGCCCCCAAGTGCCAAGTTGAATACCTGTATTGAGCTTGGGACTTTGTGATTTAGTAACAGACGAAAAATTGAAGGTGCATTAGCCCCCAAGTATCAAGCTTATAACTTGTTATGTGGTTGGTACTTCAAATTCCTGTACCGGTTGTTTAAAGCCAAGCACTGTTTTTATGCAGGCTGAAGTGACGATCAAAGAGGACCGGATTACTGATCTACAGGAAGCTTTGAAAACCCAACAAGCTGAAACCGACAAGGCAAAGGAAGAAATAACCAGCGCTTTGAGCATCACAGAACAGCTGAAGGAGGGCTTCAAGAAGGAGCGGACTGATTGGGCCACTGAGAAGGCCGCTTTAATAAAAAGAGCTCAAAATGCTGAAGCTTCCCTTAAACCGGTGGTAGATGAGCTGACCGCCGTAAAGCGGCAAGTACATTCCATGACCGCTGCTATCTTTGGTAAGCTCCTTTTGATTTCATTAACAATTCTGGCCTTCTTATAATAGATCCAGTTTAAGATATTTCCTGTATTGTTGCAGGTACACACATTGGTCACTTAGGATCAGATGTTCGGAAGAAGTTGAAGGCTGCCTACACTTTAATTGAACAGCTGTATACCGGAGCGCAGCGGATCATCACCAATGCATCTCATAACAATCCGGCACCCACTTTAATCCAAGACACTCTTAATTGGTTGTCAATGCTTCCTGCTCGGATTGAAGAACTGATGAAATCTGCTGCTCGAACCGGAGCCATTAATGCCTTGATCCGGGCAAAAGCATGGGTGCAGGATTTCGATCCTATTGAGGCAGCTCAAGGCTATCCCAGCTTGAAGGAAGACAGCTCAGAATTTAATGAAGATGATTTGAGGGCGATAAACCATGCAGTACGCCCTCTGGCTTGTCAATTGGCTGAAGAGGCAGACTTGTCGCATTATCAAGCTTAGTACAATGATCAGAATAAACGAGTGCCTGCACCAAATCCTGAAGCGGAGAATCTGATTCCTCCAATCCGTAAGCATACCGGGGCGATGAACAGGCTTGAACCGGACGCTGGTTTAAGTAGCTGCTTTATTATGATCCGCCGGAACAACAATTATCTTATTTGGGCACCGCGTTGCCTTGTAATAGGATAGTCAATATTTCTGCCTTGACTATGCCTTCGTGCATAAGTACTGATGCTTTTGCTTGAAATCCTCGATTTATATTTCCTGCAATCAGAAAAGCTTGAACTTCGGTGGCGGTTATACCGCCAACCGGTTTATGATCTTTATACATATATCATCAATGTAGTTAAGACATGTGATACAAAATACCTGCCATCGCTGGGCATGAAGTTGGCTTAGCCAGGCTTGAAAAGGAGTACTTATAAACTGTTGCCATCAAAGGGAAGAAAATAACTCCCATGTAAACCGTGCTGGGTCATTATGAGCCCCCCTGCTACTTTATGACGTTAACAGGAAAGTTAAACCGGGCATATTTTCCGGATTACAAATTAACCGATTTCTGTTAGCTGAACCGGTAAAAAGATGTTGTTGGTTTAAAAGAAACACAACAAAAATTGAAGAATAGCCATAAAATAAATATGGAAACAAAGGCAATGATAAAAACGGTTTGCAAAAACATGCTTTACTGAGCAGATCAGATGGTGTTACCATGGTCGGACAGGACCAAGCCCCCAAATAGGAGTGACAATAGTTCAAGTCAGCCAGGTCCCCAAATGAAACCGTGGCATTTATGCCGATCAAAAGGCGTGGCAATGGTTCGGGTTCGACCAAGCCCCCAAGTGATTCTGTGGCCTTAGGCCGATCAAGAGGCGTGACTGGTACAGACTTGACCATGTCCCCAAGTGATCTGGTGGCTTTTGCCTATCAAAAGGCATCGCATTGGTTCGGACACGACCAAGGCCCCAAGTGATATCACAAAGCTTTTGTTGAAAAGCAAATTTCAAGGGTTAAACCGGAGGCCGCTTTAAAACAGAACCACTCCATGTAACCACACATGATATGAAAGAACAGAGCCCCCGCTTTAGGTGAGGCTCCGGTTTTATTATATCAATGATAATATATACACTACCATAGTATGTACATAGATAGATCCGATGGCTCAAGTGTGGTAAGGCCGAAGATGAGCTATATTCCACGGCCTGTTGGTCTCCTCCTCTGATGTGCGTGAGTCTTTATGCTCTCGAATATCAATCAGATAGTACGACCCATTGTGCAGATTCTTGCTGACCACGAAAGGTCCCTCCCAAGGTGGGGATAACTTGTGCATATCCATCTGATCTTGGATGAGCCGAAGCACCAAATCTCCTTCTTGAAAAGTTCTGGTTCTGACCCGGCGACTGTGATAGCGACGAAGATCTTGTTGATAAATCGCCGAGCGGGCAGCCGCTATGTCACGCTCCTCATCTAATAGGTCCAAAGCATCTTGCCGTGCGCTCTCATTGTCCGCTTCAACATAAGCCGCCACACGAGGCGAATCGTGTCGGATATCACTATGGAGAACCGCCTCTGCTCCGTAGACCATAAAAACGGTGTGTATCCTGTAGATCGGTTGGGCGTAGTGTTGATACTCCATAGCACAGATGGTAGCTCTTCAACCCAACATCCCGGTGTTCTTTGCAATGGAACCATAAGTCGGGGTTTGATGCCTCGCAAGATCTCTTGATTAGCTCGTTCTGCCTGCCCATTGGACTGGGGGTGAGCCACTGATGATACGTCAAGTCTGATGTGCTCACGTTCACAGAATTCCTTCATAGCACCCTTGGATAAATTGGTACCATTGTCAGTAATGATACTGTGTGGAAAGCCAAACCGGAAAATCACCTTTTTAATGAACTGCACCGTTGTAGCTGCATCACACTTGCTGACAGGCTCCGCTTCAACCCACTTGGTAAACTTGTCAACTGCCACCAAAAGGTGGGTTGTCTTATCCTTGGACCTTTTAAAAGGTCCGACCATATCCAGCCCCCATGTTGCAAACGGCCAAGTAATTGGAATCATCCTCAATTCTTGAGCCGGCACATGAGCACGCCTTGAAAATTTCTGACAGCCATCACACCGTTTAACCAAGTCCTCCGCATCAGCATGAGCTGTCAACCAGTAGAACCCGTGACGAAACGCCTTAGCTACCAGAGACTTTGAACCGGCGTGGTGACCACAATCCCCTTCATGGATTTCGCGTAAAATTTCACAGCCTTCCGCAGGGGAGACGCAGCGTTGAAACGCCCCTGATACACTGCAATGATGCAATTCGCCATTGACAATAGTCATAGATTTGGATCGCCGGACTATCTGCCTGGCTAGAGTCTCATCCTCTGGCAACTCTCCCCGGTTCATGTACGCAAGATAAGGAACTGTCCAATCCGGTATAACATGCAGGGCTGCCACCAATTCAGCCTCCGGATCAGGAATAGCCAAATCCGCTTCACCTAGGAGCTTGACTGACGGATTGTGCAACACATCAAGAAAGACATTAGGCAGGACCGGTTTACGCTGAGAGCCCAACTGGCTTAAAGCATCCGCCGCTTCATTTTTTCGACGATCCACGTGATCCACCTGATAACCCTTGAAGTGACCTGCAACAATATCCACCTCACGATGATATGCCGCCATAAGTGGGTCTTTAGAGTCCCAAGTGCCAGACACCTGTTGAGCTACGAGGTCCGAGTCACCGAAGCACTTAACCCGACTTAGATTCATCTCTTTAGCCATCCGGAGACCATGGAGCAAGGCTTCATACTCAGCTGCATTATTAGTACAAGGGAACATTAAGCGGAGAACATAACAAAATTTATCACCTCGTGGGGAAGTTAACACGACTCCAGCCCCTGAGCCTTCCAATTGCCTGGATCCATCAAAATGGATAGTCCAATATGTGTGATCCGGCTTTTCCTCTGGTGCTTGCAACTCCGTCCAATCATTGATGAAATCAACAAGTGCTTGAGACTTCACCGCCGTCCGAGGCACGTACTTCAATTCGTGCGGCCCAAGTTCTATGGCCCACTTGGCAATCCGGCCAGTCGCCTCCCGGTTCTGTATGATATCGCCCAAGGGAGCTGAACTGACCACTGTGATGGGGTGCCCTTGGAAATATTGCTTCAACTTCCGGCTTGCCATGAAAACTCCATATACCAGCTTCTGCCAATGCGGATACCTTTGTTTGGATTCAATAAGCACCTCACTGATATAGTAAACCGGCCGCTGAACCAGATACTCCTTGCCTGCCTCCTTGCGTTCTACCACAATAGCCACGCTAACTGCACGAGCATTGGCCGCTACGTATAACAATAACGGCTCCTTGTCGACTGGAGCTGCAAGAACGGGCGGATTGGCTAATTGCCGCTTCAAGTCCTCCAATGCTTCATCAGCAGCCGGACTCCAGATGAAGTGATCTGTCTTTCTCAACATCTGGTATAAAGGGATGGCCTTCTCTCCGAGGCGGCTGATAAACCGGCTCAGGGCGGCCATCTGACCCGCCAAACGCTGAACATCGTTGATACACTTCGGTTTAGCCAGGGAGGTGATAGCCGTAATCTTCTCCGGATTAGCCTCAATTCCTCTGTTGGACACAAGAAAGCCCAGTAACTTGCCTGCCGGAACACCAAAGACACATTTGGCAGGGTTAAGCATCATCTTATAAACCCGCAAATTGTCAAAGGTTTCCTTCAAATCATCAACCAGCGTCTCCTTCTGCCTTGACTTGACTACAATATCATCCACATAGGCATGCACATTGCGGCCGATCTGCTCATGCAGGCAATTCTGTACACACCGTTGATAAGTGGCTTGGGTGCTCTTGAGCCCAAAAGGCATAGATACATAGCAGAAGGCTCCAAAGGGAGTAATAAACGCCGTCTTCTCCTGGTCCTTAACCGCCATTTTGATCTGATGATACCCAGAATACGCATCCAAAAAACTCAAACGCTCACAACCCGCTGTGGCGTGAATAATCTGGTCAATGCGAGGGAGGGCAAAAGGATCTGCTGGACAAGCCTTGTTAAGATCCGTGTAATCCACACACATACACCAAGTGCCATTTTTCTTGAGAACTAGCACCGGATTAGCGAGCCATTCTGTATGGAACACTTCAATGATAAAACCAGCTGCTAAGAGCCTGGCCACCTCCTCCCCAATAGCTTTGCGCCTCTCTTCGTTAAACCGGCGGAGAAATTGCTTTACCAGTTTATACTTGGGATCAACATTAAGAGTGTGCTCAGCGAGTTCCCTCAGTACACCTCGCATGTCAGAAGGCTTCCATGCAAAAATGTCCCGATTCTCACGGATGAACTCGATGAGCGTGCTTTCCTATTTAGGGTCCAAGTTGGCACTGACAGTGAACTGCTTGGATGAATCACCGGGCACGAAGTCAACAAGCTTGGTCTCAGCCGCTGATTTGGACTTCAGATCTGAATCATGCTCCGTAGTTGGCTTCTTCAAAGGGGTCATGTCCGCCGGATCAACATTGTCCCTATAATATTTTAACTCCTCCGTGGCACAAACCGACTCTGCATAGGCCGCATCACCTTCCTCACATTCCAAAGCAATCTTGCGGCTCCCATGAACCGTTATTGTCCCCTTGTGAACCGGCATCTTGAGCTGTAAATAGATATAACAAGGCCGTGCCATGAATTTGGCATAAGCCGGCCTCCCAAACAAGGCGTGATACGGGCTCCGGATCTTCACCACCTCAAAGGTTAGTGTTTCGGATCGGGAATCATGCTCGTCCCCAAAAGCCACCTCCAGGGCTATCTTACCAACAGGATATGCTGATTTGCCAGGCACCACATCATGGAACACCGTATTAGACGGTCTGAGATCCTTGTCTGTTAGCCCCATGCGGCGGAATGTCTCATAGTACAGGATGTTAATACTGCTCCCTCCATCCATGAGTACCTTGGTGAATTTATAACCTCCCACCTGAGGGTCTACCACTAATGCCAACTGGCCCGGATTGTCAACCCGGGGGGGTGATCCTGCCTGCTCCACACGATAGGCTGCTCTGACCAGCGTAAATAGCACGGTACGACTGGTTCAACAGAGTTCACTGCTCGCTTATGAAGTTTCCGGTCGCGCTTATCCGAGCTAGTTGTGAAAACGTGATACTGCCCATTGTTCAACTGTTTTGGCTGGCTTTGATAACCCGACCGCTGCTGCTGCTGCTCTTGGTTGTAACCCCCTTGACCGATCTGATTATCCTGGTTATTATTACCGCCCTGATTGAAACCTGAACCGGAAGCTCCATCGTGACCCGGCCCATGGAAACCGGATCCTGAGCCACCACCTGACCCACGCTCATACCGGAAGGCATTAGAGTTTTTAAATTCCTGCATAATATAACAATCCTTCCAAAGGTGGTTAGCCGGCGCCTCCTTCGTCCCGTGTTTTGGGCAAGGCTGATTCAGCAAATAGTTTAAGCGATCCGGGTTAGGATTTGGAGCCCCATTACGATTCGCCGCTTTACCTCTGCGCCGCTGACCCTTGTCCTGCGCATTAGTGTTAGCCACAATGTCCATGCTGCCATCCGCTTTACGCTTGCCTCCGTTTCCATGGCCCGCCGGTTTGTATTGATGCCCCTTAGAGTTGCTATTCTTTTTTCCCTTCCCTGCTTCGTCATCATCAGTCTCGGGATCCTTGGTACTATCAGAATCAGCATACTTCACTAAAGCGGCCATGAGAGTTCCCATGTCATTACAGAACCGTTTCATACGCCCCAACTTCAACTTTAGAGGCTTAAACCGGCAGTTGCCCTCCAGGGTTAAGATCGCAGAGTCAGCATTGGTCCTGTTAGACGAGTGCAAGACTTCAGAAACGCGGCGTACCCAATGGGTTGTTGACTCTCCGTCCTCCTGAACACAAGCCGCCAAGTCTACTATGGATTTAGGCTGCTTACAAGTATCTTTGAAATTCTGGATAAACCGGGTCCGCAACTGGGCCCATGAACTGATAGAATTAGGCGGCAGGCTCTTCAACCAAGTACGGGTTGTGCCTTCAAGCATCATGGTGAAGTACTTTGCACACGCGGTCTCATCCACATCCAGCATCTCCATTGCCATCTCATAACTCTCTACCCACGCTTCTGGAGATAAATCAGCGGTGTAATTTAGCACTTTGCGTGGACCCTTGAAGTCCTTGGGCAGGCGTACATTGCGTAAAGCGGGGACTAAACAGGGCACTCCCAAGCTAGATGTGACCCATGGCCCGGCAAAGGTGGTAGGACGAACCGGTGTAAGCTGATCCGCCTCGTTCTGTGCTGCTAACTCGGCCTCCCTTAGTGCCCGGGCCCGGTCCACTACATCCTGAGCATCGTGAACACCACCGGCCGGGTTATTGCCACGGGCTGCCTCACGGCCCCGTGCATTCTTGATATGGCCGGTTCATCCAGGCACCTACTATAGCTTCGACTTGGACGAGGTGTGGAATGAATCCGATCGCGGCTGTATGAATATGCCTCCTGTTGAATCAAAGCGGTCCGGAGAAGTTCCTTAACCCGGCGCATCTCTATCGCTTGCGGAGAGTCTCCTTCGACCGGGATAGCTTCTAATCGTGCAGCGGCTGCGACAAGATTGTCCATAGGATTAGAATAATGGCCCGGAGGTGTCTGGACCAGCGGAGGAATCACAATGTTCTGCCGAGGAGGTTCCATCAGGCGCGGTTGGACCGTCGGAGGAATCACAATGTTCTGCCGAGGAGGTTCCATCAGGCGGGGTTGGACCGTCGCTCCTGGCCCTGGTGCCTCGACCCGGTTTACCGCCAGGTGCCCCGGTGGATTACTGGTTCCAGCTCCCAGAGTGTGAAAGAGATTTCGAGGGTCGAACCCTAACGGCAGGCGTGATCTGTGCTTCCACTTCAATACCTCCTGTGATGCATTCTGGTCGAGCATGAGCTTATAAGCCTGGGCGTCCAAAGCGGCCCGCTCTGCAGCCATCCTGTCCTTCTCTGCTGCCAGGTCGGCTTTGGCCTGTACGATCTGCTCCCTTACCTTTGCAATCTCCGCATCATGGGCATCCTGATCCGCCGGATTGGCCTCTGCCATAAGTGCTGCTAGTGCATCAAACAGGTCAAACAAAACTTGAACTGGTGGGGGCACAAGGCCTCCTTCCCTTGCTGCCGCTGCCGCTGCTGATCCGGAAAGCATTGCCGCTGCGGTCGAAGAGTGATTCGCCGCCGGCGTGCCGGCCATGAATATTCCAACCCGGTTGATCTGATCTTGGGGGTCCGGAACACTATCGCCATCGGAACAGCCCCTAATCCGGTCGTCTTGCAACTGGTACAATGATTCAGTCTCTCCGGTTGAGGATTCATCGCCGGAATAGACGACGGTCTCGCTACCGTATACTGACTCATCCTCATGCTCTCCTCCGTGGATGACTCCCACGAAGGCCCGCTTCACGGCCGGTTTAACCTGGGTAGATCTCGCACGCTGAGCCGTCTCGACGAGGTCGGTGCGGATGTCCGGCTCAGGCCCAGGCTCACCAATCTTGCCGATAAACACGTGTATGCCACCAAAGGCGACCCGGTACCCGTACTCGATCGAGACGGCTTCGGGACCCCATCCTGCATCGTCGATGTAGAGCTTGCCGCGACGACTCTTGGTCATCCGGCCCACAGCATAGCCTTCGAGTCCGTTGAGCTTGCCCTCCAAGATCATCAAACTATCGTGCGATAGCCCCACGGTGGGCGCCAACTGTCGTGGATTTGTCACGGCAGATGTCCTCGTGAAAGGACTTAGTCGTGGAGCCATCGCTACAGGTTAACTTGAAGGGGTTAAAGCGGACACAAAGACACAAGGGTTTATACTAGTTCGGCCCCTTCGATGAAGGTAAAAGCCTACGTCTAGTTGTGATGGAATTGATGTGGTTTCGATGGCTAGGGAGCAAACAAGCTTCACCTAGGCTCGAGCTGTTGTTGTCTGTCCTTGAACCGCCGCCGGGTCGTCCCCTTATATACACCGGTGACGCCCGTCGGTCCACAGAGTCCCACACCGGTTCATACTCGTATCCCGGTTGGTCTCTCTCTATTCCTAACTTACAATGCAAGTTTACATATCAAGCCGGTTTACGGCTACAGGTTCTAAACCGACTACAGGCCTTGGGCCTTCATCTGCTTAATCACCTTTATACTACTAATGAAGTTATGTCAGGACCCCGACTCAATGCCACATCGATCTAGCATGTAACACCCCATAACACTTTGCGGCCTCACGCACGGTATTCCCACGGGTGTCGCCTTACCTTTTCCCGGGACCGTTTGCGCCTTTTGGCACACGTATATGATAGTGTCGCTAGCATCCATATGATAAGGAGCCCGGGCTGACATGGCTAGTCGTAAACCCAAAGTGGCACAAACTTACAGGGACAGGCATCCATGACCCAGCATCGAATGTGTCGGTCATCAGCGAGTGAATCCAGGCTGTAGCAATGGGCTAGCAGGACTCCGGTGAACCGGGCTGTAGCGGGCTAACAGGACTCCGGTATTCATCGCGTGACATTTCCCCGAAGGGATAGACACAGGAACGAAGAAGGACACATGCCGGCCAGCCTAAGTGTTCCGGAGCAGTAGCAAGCTACCATGGCTCAGTGGAAACACTAGGAGACATTTCCCGGTAAGAGAGGCTACCAAGGATAAACAACTAGGTTGTCAGATCCCACACATACCAAGCATTTCAATAACATACACACAATATGCTCGATATGTGCAAACACAACATGGCATCACAACATGACTCTACAACTCAAATATTTATTCAATAGGCTCCGAGGAGCGAGATATTACAAACATAGGTCTCATGACCCAACATTCTGAGCATACAAGTCAAAACACAAGCGGAAGCTATCATGTCTGAGTACAGACATCTATAAATGAAAAAGGCTGAAAGCCTGACTATCTACCAGATCCTACCGAGGGCACAAGATCGTAGCTGAGGTAACAAGCTAAACGTCGAAGTCCACGCGGAACTACTAGTGAGACTGAAGTCTCTCTTCAAAAACATAAAATAGGCAAACATGAGTACAAATGTACCCAGCAAGACTTACATCAGATCTATCTACATATGCCTCATTATCAACAAAGGGGGTGGTGGAGTTTAACTGCAGCAAGCCAGCTTTGACTCGGTGGCTAACCTGAACTACGACTGCAAGTAACTCTTTTGAGGTGGCGCACACGAGTCCACATATTCACCATATCAATACACCACTATGGATCCGCTCCCGTCTCCCTACGAGAACGCCATCCATAGCACTCACGCTTATCTTGCGTATTTTAGAGTATCCACTTTCACTTGTCTATGAACTATGCAATGGGGTCCAAGTTTCCATATCCGAGGAATCCGGCTATTCGAATAGATAATGATAACCCTGCAGGGGTGTACTTCTTCACACACGCTCTCGCCACTTATCGCCCTGTACACGTCATGTATCTCGGCAACCTTCAAGCAGAAGCCGGGCGAGGGAGTCGGCCACGGCCTACCTAAACACTCAAGTCTCTTGTCCAGGTTTATCGCCTATTCGGGTTCCATCCGCAAGGAGATCCGGCCGGGGTGTCGCTCACGGCCCCAAACGATGTGTGCAGGGTTCCCAAGTCCACCGTCCGAGTGCCACTTGGTACACCGGGCCACTGTGCCTAGTCTGTCCCAAGCCCACCTGTACCGGGTGCCACTTGGTAGACTACTAACACTACCTAAAAACACCAGAAACTAGTTGCAACTCCTGGACAGAGAACAAGGGTGATTAAGAAGCCGAGAGGGGCACTTAAGCATTCCAATGTGTGGTAGTAGCTGGTCATGGATCACAAACACAGAACTACCGCAGCAAGTAACAAATATGATGTTGTTGTCCTAATGCAGTAAAAGAGAGCAGGAGTGAGAGAGTGGGATTTTATCGGAATGAACAAGGGGGTTTTGCTTGCCTGGCACTTCTGAAGATAATATAGCTCTTCATCGGTGTCATCGAACTCATCATCGGTATCACGTCTATCGAGAGGGGGCAAGTTCCGGCAACACAGAAGAAACACAATCAATGCAATGCACAATATGATGCATGATCATGACATGGCAAAATGAATTTGTTTTGGGCTAATGCATCTAGCAACAAGTTAAATGGGGTTGGTTTGAATACAAGATTCCAATTCAAACCCCATATGTGATTATTTAAATGCCCTTTATTTGTTTTGTCCAAAACAGAGGACAAACACTGTTCAAACATGCATGAAAATGGTACAGATGGATTCCTTGAATTTTTCTGATAATTTTTCATATATAAATTATTTAATTTGGAGTTACGGTTGAATTTTTATGATTTTTAGAAGTTTATACAACTTTCTGGAATTTCAGAATTAAATTAAATCCAGAAAACATTACTGTGTCAGCATGACGTTGGCATGACGTCAGCAAGTCAACAGGGGCCGGTCCGGGTCAAACCTGACCAGTGGGGCCCACTGGTCAGTGACTATGGCTAATCCTAATATAACTTAAACCTAACCTAGTTTAATTAGCTGGGCCGGGCCCGCAGGTCAGCGAGTCAGTGGCTAAAAAGTTAGAAAAAACTAAACTAATTAACAGGGGCTGGCCCCACCTGTCATCGACCCAGGGGGTCAAACCCCTGGTCAACAGGGCCTAACCCGCCGGCGGTGAGTCGCCGGCGAGGCCGAGGCGGCGGAGGCCTTCGGGTTTGTTGCTCCGGCGACCAAACGGACGGAGGAGGGGCTCTACGGATAGCTGGAAGGGCGCCGCGTCTTCCTGTGGAGTCGGTTGGGGTCGGGGCGGCCGGAATCGGCGCCAGCGACGACCTAGGTGGCCGCCGGAGTTCGGCCGAGGTCGAACACGGCGCTGCGGTGCACTAGAGGGAAAACGGAAGGGCTCTGCGGGCTCCTGAGAGGGCGGCGAACTTGGTAACATGCTCAGGCGCAAGCTGGGGTGACCCTAGCCACGGCAGCGCCATGGCCGGCGGCGAGGAGCAATCGACCACGGTGGAGAAAGAAGCTAGGGGATGAGCGTGAGCTTGAGAGAAGGGGGAAGAGGAAGAGGGGCTAACAGTGGATCGAACGGAGGGGTCGGCGAGCTCGGGGAAGGCCGCACGGCGACGAATTTGACGGCGGCGATCCTCGATGGCCGAGGAGGGGAATGGCGGAGCTAGCGGCATCCAGGGGCTTCCGGCGCCTTTCGTCTGGGTGGGGATGAAGAGGGAGACGAGGCGGAGCTTTCCGGAGCGTCTGCGAGGCGTGGGGTGGCCG
>NC_041387.1:589639806-589647921 GCF_002162155.2 Triticum dicoccoides
GGTGAGCGGCGGCGACGGCGACTCTCGGTCATGGGGGGGAAGCAGAGGAGCGAGGGGGGAGGGTGGTCCAGAGAGCGAGGGAGAAGTGAGAGGGGGTCGGGGGTTGCGTGGCGTCGCGGGAGGGACCAGGGGAGGAGGAGGCAGCCAGGCAGGGAGGAGGTGGCCGGGGCGCGTGGCCGCGCGCGCCGGGCGCGTGCCCGTCCTCCTGGCAGAGGAGGAAGGCGACAGGGGGGGTAGCGGTGGCGAGCTGGGCCGCCAGCTGGAGTTGGGCTAGGTAAGTGGGCGCCAGGTAAGTCCTTCTGCTCTTTTTTAAATTTTCTGTTCTGTTTTAGTTTTATTTAATTCTTTTGCCACTGTTTTGAATTTGAAATAATTCAAACAATGCCAAAAACTCCTCTGAATATTTTTATTTTGCTAGATGGACTTTTCCAAAAGCTCATAAAATATTTCAGGGATATTTGAAATTATATTCTAATTATATGAATATAATTCAAATTCAAATAGCTAATGAATTAAATCCAAAGTCCCAAAAATAATTCCTTAAAAATGTTCAATATTTTGGTTGGGACCAGAACCCTTGCCAAGAATTATCAAACATTTCAGAAGAGCATTTTGGAACAATGAATGAGATTTTTAGGGTTTTTGCCCTTCTTTTATTTAGGGTTTTGAGGCTTCCAATTTTCCTCAATTCAAGTTTCGAAAATATAGACATGATGCACACATGAAGCTAGCCTAGAGCACTACCAGCAGCTAGGGATGTGACAACTCACCCCTACTAAACAAAAATCTCGTCCCGAGATTCAAGCGTAGGGTAAGATGAAGGGGAAACGCAAACTAGTATAATCTTCACGATCCAGGGTGCACTTCATAAGAGCGTTGATTCGATCACCATCATTGTCTTGATGTCTTGCTTCGAGAACTTCAGCTAATCATGACAAGAAGAGGAAAGGGAAACTCTAGAAGGATCGAACTTCTCGAAGGTCGAACAACTCACGGAATGAGACATAGAACCATCTCTCGGGTGGAGACACGAGATACACATCAAGAGGGGTGGAAAGAAACGGATGACGAAGGTTCACTAGGTGGACAACAATTCCACACTTAAAAAGGTGGTAAACGATTGTCAATGTAGCAAGGAGTTGAGTTGCCATGATACCACGACGAAACATCCTGGAGGAGGGTGATTCGTAGATTATTACCTTAAGTGGCAAAAAGAATTACCTTTGATATAGAGATCATTGAGACTCTCTATATCAGCCTAAGGCAAATCACAGCAATCGATTGGCGGGGGTCGGTAGAATGGCATACTCGGACTTGGATGATGTGGATTACCTTGTTGAAAACAACGTAATGGATGAATTTGCTTACCACCGGAAATGGAAGAGACCCATGGTAGAATGGCACATTGGCGGTGCAAGCTGGGAACAAAATGCAAATGCTGGGAGTGATTCTGGTAACTGGGGAAGAGCCCAACAATAGAGAGTGAATTCACTGTTTGAAAAGGTCATAGCATTGCCGAGGAAACTGAGAGCACTATACAGTTAATGCCGACGATCAAACCTGGCACTTGCGCGTGCTCTCAAGAACTTGAGCATTTCCATAATCATCAAGATTTTACCAACATCCGTGTCAAGGATCCTGGCAACACAACGTACTACCATGATGAATGATGATGGATGATGCAGATGCAAAGGAAGATAACACTTTCTCAGATTTCACCCTTGGCGGAGCCAAGGAAATAAAAGCTGGATGATCGACCGAGAGACATTTAGCACTCCGCCTCTAATGTTCTCCTTGATGTGCTAGTGTATTCCATCCCATGGTTTGGTATCTAGAACATCAAGTAAAAGGTCGGACTTCGGAACACAAAAATCATAAGGCACAACTAGGGAGTAAATCCTACGAAGTCCTTATGGGAAGGTGGCCAACTTCTTCAATCAAGATACTACAATAATAGGTCCTTCGGCTAGGTGGTGCTGGCCACGACATCCACTTTACCAGTTATCGAGGGATCAGTATCATAGTTCTTGGGAAAATGTTCCAACCATCATATCTGCCTGAGATTCAGATCTGGTTGGTGTCAGGATATTCCAGACTCATCGAGTCTAGGAAGAAAAATGAAAGTTTGCAACACAAATCGACGAGATGATGTTGCGAGATTCTCGAGGGACGAACTGCGATAGCAAGCTCCAAAACATGAGCTGGTTCTGCTACAAACATGTGAACATGTTGTCCCAGACAAGCATGACCACATGGTAGTCTTATAATAAAACACTACCGAGTTCTGGTTGGGAACCATCATCGAGGATATCAAAGTTCTTGATTAAGCCCGGGTTAGCTCTTAAAAAGAACCCCTTCTCCTAGAACAAATCAGGTAGTGGCTTGGGGTGCTACGGAACACACATGGAGTGGAGGTAATTAATCTACCAAACCATAGTATACTTTGCACCTACATGACTGACTTGGGACGATTCCAGAGGAAACAAAACAAACCTTTCTCAAACCCACGGCGGCAACTTACATCAAATGCATGTGAATCAAAGAAAGTCACTTCTTTCATCCAGCATATGCTTCAAGAGTTAGCATGAACAGATGCTTTCAAAAGTTTCCAACACTAGCTTAATGTTCAGCAAAATTATGGAGAAGACCAGGATGTTGTCGATGGGCTCAACAACAATTCATCCGGTTTTCCTTTTAAAAGGGATTCCATAGTTAAGTGAACACGGTGATAGCATTGGTCAGACCCAAAAGATATAATGGTGTATGCTCGAGGGATCAACCACGAGTAAGACAACATTACGAATATCGTTGGTTCTGATTTGATTTGACGATAGCCCACACTCAAATCAAAGGATTGATAAGACAATAGGTCCAGCAACTGATCACAGGGACCAATTGATGAAGATATCATCTTTCTTCAACACACACTACACAAGAATATCCCTCTGGAACGAACTAAGTTAGGCAAGCTTTTATCTTCCAATTCTCCAAGTTGTTGTCTAGTTTAACTAACTAGCTCAGGGGTATCCAACATGGATTCTTGGAGAAATAGTGGTTTACAGGAATAAGCCAACTTGATCACGAGATCAACATAGCGGTCAGGCGACAACCTGGTGATACTTCCGAGAAGAAATTCGGAATATCATGAACCACCGGTATGTTACTAAGCTCGAGAACAATCTTGCTTTTCAGGGAAAGATGATATGATCAAATGAGCGAGGACTTGACAAAATCCTAACTCAACAATCAAAGAGTGCACCAAGAAATAAGGACTAGGTAGCACAATCTATCTTAGAATGGTGATTCAAAACCAACATGCTAAGAATGAGAATATTGTCCATTTACTACCAAGCAACTAGTTGCTGGGAGTATTGATTTCACACATCACAATTCATTTGTCGGTATCCCGGTTGCATCAACACGAGGGCCGAGGAATGACTAATGATGGTGAGAAGTATCACTATGTCAAAATTCATGAGAGTTGGTGCAGTTCTCATGACAATTCTGGCATAAGGGGGTAATACTCCAAGGTAGAACAGAACCAAAAGTTGGATTGGCATTTGATCTGCGGAATACAACTACTTTGACCCAATCCTAGATATGGATGAGGTACTGGAGTTTGTTTCTCCAAGTCATTCAAGACAGAATGGCTTGACGGACCACAAGAGTAATAGGCATCGATAGACGAACGCACGCATACTCTTGACTATCAGTTGACAGACGAGGGTCAGAAGACAACTAAAGAGGGACAACTCAAAAGAACATAAGATTTTCTGAGTTGTGGATGCATGGATTAGCATGTCGAACGGGTTCGACATATTTCTTCCGGACAATCCATGCGGAAAGGTAGAACTGGCAGAGTCACAATGTAGAATGGAGAACCCATCGAGAGCACTCCTGTTGTGATCTTTTGATCCAACAAACTTCTGCCGTAAGTGGTTCATGGTATTTGGAAGAAGGATATACCACGGACCTCGAGGACTATCGCAAAGTTACTAATATCCTAAAGGAACTAGCAAACACTATCAACATGGAGTAAGTAGAGTGAATCTCGGGTTCAAAACCCAGGAATAGAATACCTACTACTAAGTAGCATCACGGGATGCTTCCGAGAATAAAGGCCAGAATCATCACACTGGAAACATAAAACATGGCTAAACTACTAGATGATTCCCTAAGACAACTAGGGTCATAACAACAACTCCCACATAAATGTCGAGGCAGTAGAGTACCTCAACTCAACAATTTGTGTGATTAACCTGGCCTAAAGGAACATCGAAACCAGGGGGAAAGAATTTTGCAAATGCATCAGACTATTTAGAAACCTGGGGTGACTCGGACAGCATAACGGCTGTAAATGCTCAGAAAAGATTTGAGACATTCACAAAAATGGTGGCATAACCACTCAGAAGCACAATATCAGGGTCTGGAGATCAACAGTTAACATACAGAAATAGTAGGAACTGAACTGAGACATAAATCCAACAATCTTAAAGTCTACGGATTAATAACACGTGATCCTGATAGAAAGAGGAGAAAGCCTAGTTCTTAACCCCGTAGGAAGGATAAGATGACTCGGATCAGAAGGCATAAGGTATAAGGAGTAAAAAGAGCCTTACGTTCCCATCCCACAATCAATTCCCTTATATAACTAAAGAATTTCTAGACTCAACTTTGACCAGTTTGGCTTGGTAATCCTACAGGCAGTCAAGCTCTGATACCAACGCTGTCAGGACCCCGACTCAATGCCACATCGATCTAGCATGTAACACCTCATATCACTTTGCGGCCTCACGCACGGTATTCCCACGGGTGTCGCCTTACCTTTTCCCGGGACCGTTTGCGCCTTTTGGCACACGTATATGATAGTGTCGCTAGCATCCATATGATAAAGAGCCCGGGCTGACATGGCTAGTCGTAAACCCAAAGTGGCACAAACTTACAGGGACAGGCATCCATGACCCAGCATCGAACGTGTCGGTCATCAGCGAGTGAATCCAGGCTATAGCACTGGGCTAGCAGGACTCCGGTGAACCGGGCTGTAGCAGGCTAACAGGACTCCGGTATTCATCGCGTGACATTTCCCCGAAGGGACAGACACAGGAACGAAGAAGGACACATGTCGGCCAGCCTAAGTGTTCCGGAGCAGTAGCAAGCTACCATGGCTCAGTGGAAACACTAGGAGACATTTCCCGGTAAGAGAGGCTACCAAGGATAAACAACTAGGTTGTCAGATCCCACACATACCAAGCATTTCAATAACATACACACAATATGCTCGATATGTGCAAACACAACATGGCATCACAACATGACTCTACAACTCAAATATTTATTCAATAGGCTCCGAGGAGCGAGATATTACAAACATAGGTCTCATGACCCAACATTCTGAGCATACAAGTCAAAACACAAGCGGAAGCTATCATGTCTGAGTACAGACATCTATAAATGAAAAAGGCTGAAAGCCTGACTATCTACCAGATCCTGCCGAGGGCACAAGATCGTAGCTGAGGTAACAAGCTAAACATCGAAGTCCACGCGGAACTACTAGTGAGACTGAAGTCTCTCTGCAAAAACATAAAATAGGCAAACGTGAGTACAAATGTACCCAGCAAGACTTACATCAGATCTATCTACATATGCCTCATTATCAACAAAGGGTGTGGTGGAGTTTAACTGCAGCAAGCCAGCTTTGACTCGGTGGCTAACCTGAACTACGACTGCAAGTAACTCTTTTGAGGTGGCGCACACGAGTCCACATATTCACCATATCAATACACCACTATGGATCCGCTCCCGTCTCCCTACGAGAACGCCATCCATAGCACTCACGCTTATCTTGCGTATTTTAGAGTATCCACTTTCACTTGTCTATGAACTATGCAATGGGGTCCAAGTTTCCATATCCGAGGAATCCGGCTATTCGAATAGATAATGATAACCCTGCAGGGGTGTACTTCTTCACACACGCTCTCGCCACTTATCGCCCTGTACACGTCATGTATCTCGGCAACCTTCAAGCGGAAGCCGGGCGAGGGAGTCGGCCACGGCCTACCTAAACACTCAAGTCTCTTGTCCAGGTTTATCGCCTATTCGGGTTCCATCCGCAAGGAGATCCGGCCGGGGTGTCGCTCACGGCCCCAAACGATGTGTGCAGGGTTCCCAAGTCCACCATCCGGGTGCCACTTGGTACACCGGGCCACTGTGCCTAGTCTGTCCCAAGCCCACCTGTACCGGGTGCCACTTGGTAGACTACTAACACTACCTACAAACACCAGAAACTAGTTGCAACTCCTGGACAGAGAACAAGGGTGATTAAGAAGCCGAGAGGGGCACTTAAGCATTCCAATGTGTGGTAGTAGCTGGTCATGGATCACAAACACAGAACTCAGTTCCTGAGGACGGCTGCAATGAGACAACCCACCATGTACTCCTACATGGCCTCTCACCGCTACCTTTACCAAATCGTGTTCACACACTTAGCTCACACACAGCAGGACATGTTCACACGCCTCTGATTCATCCCTGATGAATCAGACCTAACTCAACTCTAAGCAGTAGCAGGCATGACAACAAGCATGAATGAGTAGGCACATCAGGGCTCAAACAACTCCTACTCATGCTAGTGGGTTTCATCTATTTACTGTGGCAATGACAGGTCATGCAAAGGATAAAGGGGTTCAGCTACCGCAGCAAGTAACAAATATGATGTTGTTGTCCTAATGCAGTAAAAGAGAGCAGGAGTGAGAGAGTGGGATTTTATCGGAATGAACAAGGGGGTTTTGCTTGCCTGGCACTTCTGAAGATAATATAGCTCTTCATCGGTGTCATCGAACTCATCGTCGGTATCACGTCTATCGAGAGGGGGCAAGTTCCGGCAACACAGAAGAAACACAATCAATGCAATGCACAATATCATGCATGATCATGACATGGCAAAATGAATGTGTTTTGGGCTAATGCATCTAGCAACAAGTTAAATGGGGTTGGTTTGAATACAAGATTCCAATTCAAACCCCATATGTGATTATTTAAATGCCCTTTATTTGATTTGTCCAAAACAGAGGACAAACACTGTTCAAACATGCATGAAAATGGTACAGATGGATTCCTTGAATTTTTCTGATAATTTTTCATATATAAATTTTTTAATTTGGAGTTACGGTTGAATTTTTATGATTTTTAGAAGTTTATACAACTTTCTGGAATTTCAGAATTAAATTAAATCCAGAAAACATTACTGCGTCAGCATGACGTTGGCATGACGTCAGCAAGTCAACAGGGGCCGGTCCGGGTCAAACCTGACCAGTGGGGCCCACTAGTCAGTGACTATGGCTAATCCTAATATAACTTAAACCTAACCTAGTTTAATTAGCCGGGCCGGGCCCGCAGGTCAGCGAGTCAGTGGCTAAAAAAGTTAGAAAAAACTAAACTAATTAATAGGGGCTGGCCCCACCTGTCATCGACCCAGGGGGTCAAACCCCTGGTCAACAGGGCCTAACCCGCCGGCGGTGAGTCGCCGGCGAGGCCGAGGCGGCGGAGGCCTTCGGGTTTCTTGCTCTGGCGACCAAACGGACGGAAGAGGGGCTCTACGGATAGCTGGAAGGGCGCCGCGTCTTCCTGTGGAGTCGGTTGGGGTCGGGGCGGCCGGAATCGGCGCCGGCGATGACCTAGGTGGCCGCCGGAGTTCGGCCGAGGTCGAACACGGCGCTGCGGTGCACTAGAGGGAAAACGGAAGGGCTCTGCGGGCTCCTGAGAGGGCGGCGAACTTGGTAACATGCTCGGGCGCAAGCTGGGGTGACCCTGGCCACGGCAGTGCCATGGCCGGCGGCGAGGAGCAATCGGCCGCGGTGGAGAAAGAAGCTAGGGGATGAGCGCGAGCTTGAGAGAAGGGGGAAGAGGAAGAGGGGCTCACAGTGGATCGAACGGAGGGGTCGGCGAGCTCGGGGAAGGCCGCACGGCGATGAATTTACGACGGCGATCCTCGGTGGCCGAGGAGGGGAATGGCGGAGCTAGCGGCATCCAGGGGCTTCCGGCGCCTTTCGTCTGGGTGGGGATGAAGAGGGAGACGAGGCGGAGCTTTCCGGAGCGTCTGCGAGGCGTGGGGTGGCC
>NC_041387.1:589648082-589652198 GCF_002162155.2 Triticum dicoccoides
GAGAGCGAGGGAGAAGTGAGAGGGGGTCGGGGGCTGCATGGCGTCGCGGGAGGGACGAGGGGAGGAGGAGGCAGCCAGGCAGGGAGGAGGTGGCCGGGGCGCGTGGCCGCGCGCGCCGGGCGCGTGCCCGTCCTCCTGGCAGAGGAGGAAGGCGACGGGGGGGTAGCGGTGGCGGGCTAGGCCGCCAGCTAGAGTTGGGCCAGGTAAGTGGGCGCCAGGTAAGTCCTTCTGCTCTTTTTTAAATTTTCTGTTCTGTTTTATTTTTATTTAATTCTTTTGCCACTGTTTTGAATTTGAAATAATTCAAACAATGCCAAAAACTCCTCTGAATATTTTTATTTTGCTAGATGGACTTTTCCAAAAGCTCATAAAATATTTCAGGGATATTTGAAATTATATTCTAATTATATGAATATAATTCAAATTCAAATAGCTAATGAATTAAATCCAAAGTCCCAAAAATAATTCCTTAAAAATGTTCAATATTTTGGTTGGGACCAGAACCCTTGCCAAGAATTATCAAACATTTCAGAAGAGCATTTTGGAACAATGAATGAGATTTTTAGGGTTTTTGCCCTTCTTTTATTTAGGGTTTTGAGGCTTCCAATTTTCCTCAATTCAAGTTTCGAAAATATAGACATGATGCACACATGAAGCTAGCCTAGAGCACTACCAGCAGCTAGGGATGTGACAAGTTAACCCGGCCTAGGTAGGCCGGTTCACACCTAGTAGTAATATCCCCAACAGAGGGCGCCTATGATACGTCGACACGTGGCACGGCCGAACAGAGGCCCATTCCTGTGAAAAGGCCGGCCTATTTGACTTGGTCAAAAGGTGACGGGCTGGCCCATGGAAAGCCTGTTAACGGCTTGTTCGCACATAGCCCATTTACAGCCCGCTAACCCAAGGCCCGTTACACCCTATCCGAATTAGGCCCAGTAGCATCATCTGGGCCATCCAATATGATTCCAGCCCATTTTCACTTCTGGCCCATGTATGGCCCATGACGTCGTTCAGCCCATATGAGGCCCTATGTAACTCTTGGCCTATTAACGGCCCGTGGTGAAACTGGCCTGCAATGAACAGTGTATCACTTTAGACCCATTAACGGCCCGTGGTGAAACTGGCCTGTAATGAACAGTGTATCACTTTATACCCATTAAGGGCCCGTTATTCAGTTGGGCCGTTTCCATCCCATGTTATCTTTCGGCCTTCTCAGAGCCCATTTATTCTTGGGCTCATTTCGAGCATTCGTTTACTTACAGCCCATTATTGTCATTTTCTGCTTGTGGGCCAAATTCAGCCCGTGGTTACAGTCGGCCCATTTGTGGTCCGTTAATACATTGGGCTGTTTTCATAGCGTCATCAAATACAACCTATTAAAGATGGCCCGTTATGGTCGGCCCATGAACGGACGATTCCAACTCTAGCCTGTTTACGGCCATAATGCGGCCTGTTATTGGCCCATGTTTGGCCAATCGATCATACGGCCCGTATAAGGCCCATTGATGATACAGCCCGTAGAAGGCCCATTGTTTCTACGGCCCATAGAAGGCCCAATGTTTCTACGGCCCGTAGAAGGCCTACTATTTCTACGGCCTGTAGAAGGCCCACTGTTTTTACGGCCCGTAGGAGGCCCAGTGTCACTACAGTAAATATTAGCCCATGGTTATTGTGGCCTACTTTTAAAAAATAGGTTATTGCAGCCACTAGCAAACCGCGGAAAAAAAACTGCACTAACTACAAGCAAACAAATAAACAAGACAACAAGGAAATAAATAACCAAGCAACTTATGCTAGGCTATCACGGCTATTACACATGTCACATCCACTGGGCATCAAAGTTCAAACCAGTGCAAATATAGGGAACACAGCAGCATATAAACACCGCAGCAAAACAAGTCCAGAACTGAAACCACTTTAGAAGAGTTCAAGAAACAATATCCTGGGTACCCATAATGCTGGCAAGATACTTAGCAAGCTTACTAACTTTCTCTCGTTTGGCGCTTAAATCCTCCAGCGCTTGCTGTTGCACAAGAAAGTATGCATCTGAATTCTGCAGGGACTTCCTCAGTCCTTCGGCTTCTTGCCGCAGCACAGCTGACTGATGCCTTTCAGCTTGTAGCTGAGACTGAAGAAGCTGAAGTGATTCAAGAAGTGAGTTCGAAGAGCTTGTGCCAGCGGTACTGCCCAGTAACTCGAACACTACATCAACGCAGGACTGTGGGGTTTTCTCACTGTCTACAAGATCGTTTTTATCACCTTTCTTGGAGACCAGCAGGGTTGTCTCACTATCTTGAACCTTATCTTCATTACTTTCTTTACCATTGCATAGTGTGGTGCTCTTCTCCAATATTCTGTTTGCATACTACAAGAGAAACAAGCAGACACATCATAGGTTTAGCTTGTAGTATACCAAACTCATTTTGGTAAACCGGTTCAGTAGTAAGGTGGACAGGATAACAGCATGAAACAAACATATATCTATGTACTATGGTCACTGTATTGTCCATATCATTCTAGTTTATGTTCCCTAATCAAGATAGAGACACAGTTCAACTCATATATTTTTAAGACACAGCAGCATAGACAGAATATAAGTGTGAGAAACTACATAGCATTGGCAGCACTTGTAATGTGCATCACATGAGAACATAACTGTTTATACAACTTAAACTGAAATCAACATAGAGCAAGAAGTTAGAAAAGCAATCCAGTTAAAGAAATAGGTTTAAAACATACCTGTCGCGCCATTGGAGTTTCAATTGGATCCTTCAAATTCGGAAGTAGTTGGTATGAGTAAATACAGTGATGCAACAGCAAAGGAGTATGGACCATAGCTACGGAATCTGACCTGAGAACAGTTGCTCTTCTGCTTTAAACGTGGAGTTTGGGTTAGCCGTGGTGGTCTTCGTGCTTTGGGCACTGCAGTAGCTTTACAAACTGCTCGTGTGGGGGTACTCTGTGGTGGACATGGTGCTTTGTGAACTATAAGTGGGTTACTATCCGCTGGGGTTGCGGTTAGATGGGTTGTAGCTGGTTCTCTACCCAACGGTGTAAGTGTGCAATCTGGAAGAGTCTCAATTATGTGTGGTGGGGCTAGTTTGTGGGCCAGTACAACCATGGTTCTATCTGCATCGACGGGTAGCACTGTCTTTTGTGAAGAACGGGTTTTTGCTCCCTTAGATACTGCCATCACCCCCTCCAATTCAAGTGGCTGATAAACAAGAAAAGAAATTGAACGTACAGACATTGTATGATAGACAGATGTGGTAATTCACATATATGTTGTCTAACCAAACAGGACGGCATGACACAATTTCACATATATGCTGCCTAACTAAACAGGATAGCATGACACAGTTTTAGATATATGATGGATAACTTAACAGGATATAATGGCATAATTCAACATATGATGAGTACCTAAACAGGATGACATGACAAAACTATATGATGTCTTTCTAAAATAGGTTGGGATGAAATAATTCACATACATGTTGTCTAAGTATACAGGATGGCATGATATAATTGACATAATTGATTCATATACTAAGCAGCTGGCACTCACATGTATGATCTCTAAACTAAGCAGATAGAATTCAATATTGTGCATATGATGTCTAAACTAAGCAATGCAAGACACCATATGCATCATACGAGAAATATAAACATTGCAACTTAGAGCATACACCTCAGGTGGGATATAGGACTGGTCATCTGTCTCTGAATCCTCCTCTAAGGAGCTCCCTGTAACCATCGAGATATATGCTTCAACAGGTACCATTGCCTGCTCTGAAGACCTTGTTTTCACTCCAGATTTTTCCATAACCAGCTCAAATGGCTGATACACATAAAGAGTAGTTCAATATACACAGATTGTCGACAAATGGAATACGTAATGAAAAAAAAGATGGCATGAGATAATTCACATATATAATGCCTGGCTCCATGGCGGTGCATAATTCACATATATGATAACTGGCTGAAAAACATGGCATTGCATAATTCACATATCTGATATAGAAAGCAAACATGAGGCATTCACACAAAGCATGTCTAATCTAAGCAGATGGCATGGCAATGCAAGACACCATATGCATGATATGAGCAATA
>NC_041387.1:589652357-589684897 GCF_002162155.2 Triticum dicoccoides
GACTGGTCATCTCTCTTTGAATCCTCCTCTGAGGAGCTATCTGTAACCAGCAAGAAATCTGCATCGACAGGTAGCACTGACTGCTCAGAAGACCTTGTTTTCACTCCAGATTTTCCCATGACCGACTCAAATGGCTGATGCACAGGAAGAGTAGATGAATGTATAAACATTGTTGACAAATGGAATACATTATGGAAAAAAATATGGCACGATACAATTCACATATACGATGACTGGCTAAACAGGATGGCATTGCATGATTCACGTATATGATGCCTGGCTAAAGAAGATGGCATTGCATAATTCCCATATACTCCCTCCGTTCCTAAATATTTGTCTTTTTAGAGATTTCAAATGGACTACCACATACGGATGTATATAGACATATTTTAGAGTGTAGATTCACTCATTTTGTTCCGTATGTAGTCACTTGTTGAAATCTTTTAAAAGACAAATATTTAGGAATGGTGGGAGTATGATATAGAAACCAAACAGGTGGCATTCACACAAAGCAAATCTAAACTAAGTTGATAACATATAAGATGTATAATGTAAGCAATGCAAGGTGCCATATGCATGATATGACCAACATCAGCATGCCAAGTTAGACCAACCACCTCATGTGGTAAACAGGCATGGTTGGCTCCTTCTGAATCTCCATCTGAACAGTTATCTTCCTCTGGAATACAATCTGGAAATGCAGGAGAGGGGGGGTGAGGGAGTCCAAGATTAGGGGGTGCCCGGATGGCTGGACTAAGACCTTTGGCCGAACTCCGGGACTATGAAGATACAAGATTGAAGACTCCGTCCTGTGTCCGGATGGGACTTTCCTTGGCGTGGGAGGCAAGCTTGGTGATACGATATGAAGATCTCCTCCCCTTGTAACCGACTCTGTGTAACCCTAGCCCTCTCCGGTGTCTATATAAACTGGAGAGTTTTAGTCCGTAGGACGAACAACAATCATACCATAGGCTAGATTCTAGGGTTTAGCCACTCCGATCTCGTGGTAAATCTACTCTTGTACTACCCATATCATCAATATTAATCAAGCAGGAGTAGGGTTTTACCTCCATCGAGAGGGCCCGAACCTGGGTAAAAACATCGTGTACCTTGTCTCCTGTTACCATCCGCCTAGACGCACAGTTCGGGACCCCCTACCCGAGATCCGCCGGTTTTGACACCGACATTGGTGCTTTCATTGAGAGTTCCTCTGTGTCGTCGCCTTTTAGGCCCGATGGCTTCTTCGCTGGTCACCGCGACGCGGTCCGGGATGAGGCTTTTCTCCCCGCACAGATCTTCGTATTCGGCAGCTTCGCACTGCGGGCTAACTCGCTCGGCCATTTGGAGCAGATCGAGAGCTACGCCCCTGGCCATCAGGTCAGGTTTGGAAGCCTGAACTACACGGTAGACATCCGCGGGGACTTGATCTTCGACGGATTCGAGCCACAACTGGGCGCGCCGCACTGTCACGATGGGCATGATTTAGCTCTGTCATCGGACAACGCCCAGAGCGTCGCTCAGGTGTCCGCTCCGACCATTAGCTCGGAGCCCACTACGCCAGTCGGGGACGGACGGTTAGACGCCACCCCGGAAACTGCAATCTCTACGGCGATAGAGCCGGATACCAGCCTAGTCCCTCGCAAGGCCCGTGACTCCGAGGTGCCGGACTCCGATTCCGCACCTCTCCCGGTTAAGCCCAATTGGGCTCCGGTCATGGAGTTCACCGCCGCGGATGTCTTTCAGCACTCACCTTTCGACAACATCCTGAATTCATTAAAGTATCTCTCTTTGTCAGGAGAGCCCTGGCCGGACTGTGGCCAACACAGTTGGGACGCGGACGACGAAGAAATTTGTAGCCCACCCACCACCCACTTTGTAGCCACTGTCGACGATTTAACCGACATGCTAGACTTCGACTCCGAAGATATCAACGGTATGAACGCCGATAAAGGAGACGATCAAGAACCAGTACCTATAGGGCTCCGGAAAAACACCTCATCATACGATGTATACATGGTGGACACACGCAACAGAAACGACTATGAGGACCAAAAGGATGCGGCCAGAGATCACTCCCCCGAGAAACAATCAAAGCGGTGGTGTAAGCGCAAGGCCAAGCCCCACCTCAACAAAAACCCAGCCTTAGAGCAGGGCGACTCAATGGACGATGAGCATGCCGTCGAACATCCGTCCAAGCAGGGCAGACAATCCGAACAACCAATCCCCGGGAAGGATAATAGCCCGGACGACCTCACACCAGACAAATTGCTGGAACATCAGAACCTCCACCAAAGGCTCGTCGCCACTGCACGTAGCCTGAAAAAGCAGAAGCGGAGGCTCAAGACAGCGAATGATGCACTCAGGATCAGATGGGGCAAGGTACTCAATACCGCACACAAGTACGGCAGTAGTCACCACACAAAGAGCTATCCGAAGCGGAAACTACTACCGGAATTTGACGAAGAGGCTATAAAGCCCCCACAGTCAAAAAATAAGGATGCCACAAGGTCGGATAGATGACCCTACGATCAATCTCACGCGTCAAAGGACGCCGCACTCAATATAGCATGCGATCCGTCCAAGAATCCGCATCAGAAAACTGGCCCTACCAGATCCATTTATAGGCCAAGAAAGCAAGCTCCAATGAGTGATGCAACGCAAAAAATACCCGAAAATCGCGGCACGCCTAAATACAGGGGCGCCGCACACCCCCTATGCTTTACTGATGAGGTGCTGGATCATGAGTTCCTAGCCGGATTCAAGCCAGTGAACATAGAACCATACGACGGAACAATAGACCCTGGAGTCTGGATCGAGGACTACATCCTCCACATACACATGGCCAGAGGAGACGACCTCCACGCCATAAAATACTTACCCCTTAAGCTCAAAGGGACAGCCCGGCATTGGCTTAAAAGCCTTCCCGAAAACACCATGGGAAGTTGGGCAGTGCTTGAGGATGCTTTCCGGGCAAATTTTCAAGGGACCTATGTCCGGCCCCCGGATGCAGACGATCTGAGCCATATAACTCAGCAGCCCGGAGAGTTAGCGAGGAAGCTCTGGAACAGATTCCTTATCAAAAAGAATCAGATAGTTGACTGTCCGGATGCAGAGGCCCTCGCAGCTTTCAAACATAGCATCCGAGACGAATGGCTTGCCAGACACCTCTGCCAAGAAAAGCCGCGAACAATGGCCGCGTTAACAAGCCTCATGACCCGCTTTTGTGCAGGAGAGGATAGCTGGCTGGCAAGAAGCAGCACCAGCGACCCGAATACGTCTGAACTGAGAGACGGGAACGGGAAGCCGCATCGTAACAACGAGCCGCGCCGGACAAAGGACAAAAGCCCGATGAGCACGGCAGTAAACGCCGGATTCAAAAGTCCTCGGCAAAATCAGAAAAAGATGCCCCCCAAAGAAGATAGGGACGAGCTATCACACCTCAACAAAATTTTGGACAAAATATGCCAAATCCACAGCACTCTGGGGAGACCGGCAAACCATACCCACCGAGATTGTTGGGTCTTTAAGCAGTCCGGCAAGCTCAACGCCGAACACAAGGGGCTCAACACACCAAGCGAAGATGACAATGCACCCCACGAGCAAATCACCGGAGAACAAAAGAAGTTCCCACAAGAAGTCAAGACAGTAAATCTACTTCATGCGACAAAGAAGAATAGAACGGCACCTACAACGACACGCGCCGTACAGCCAGCCCCGGAGGAGCAACCCCACTGGTTGTTAAAACCAATCACCTTTGATCATCTGGATTACTCTAGAGGAGACCAGAACACAGGCTAGACTACCTTGGTCCTAAATCCAATCATTAACGGACTCCAATTTACAAACGTCCTTATGGACGGCGGCAGCGACTTGAACCTGTTGTATCAGGACACAGTCCGCAAACTCGGGGTACACCCAGTCGCAATCTACATTGGCAACACTTCCTTTCAAGGAGTAACGCCAGGTTCGGATACCCCAAGTATGGGTTCCCTTATGCTAGAAGTCACGTTCGGATCACCCGACAACTTCCGAAGCGAAAAGCTAACATTCCACATCGCCCCATTCGTAAGTCGCTATCAAGCGCTACTCGGATGTGAAGCCTTCGCCCGCTTTAACGCAATACCGCACTACGCATCCCTTACAATTAAAATGCCCGGTCCAAAGGGCATCATCTCATTGCAAGGGAACATAAATTGACCCCCAAAGTACGGGCAGGGGTGCGGTCGCCTAGGCAGCCGCCCACCAATCCAGCCCTGCTATCCCGGACACGCCTCGACGAGTCCGGCGTCAACATGCTTAAATTACCGCATACCCTAATGCAAGGGGCTCCGTGTGCTCACGCCCGGAAACAATACGGCCCAACTCTTGCTCCAACTATATTTTGTTTATTTCGATATAGATTTCTCGCACGCTTTTCTTTTTACTGAGTTCCTCTCTTTCGCAGACAAGCATCGTGCTACGCCCGTCCAGGATACGGAACGATGGAGACACAGGCGCAGACGTGCAGCAGGGACCCGTTCCAAGGATTCTCTTCAGATTAAGACCCTGCGTAAACCTTTTTTACTGTCTCTTGTTGATAACATCCCCCGGTTTTCTCCATAAGCCAAGGAGGAGGCTGGCATCTTGGCATGTGGCCACGTCAGAATTTTTGTTTTGCGCCTACCTGGACACTAGGGGCTTTTTTACTAAGGGCTCTATTTCGGCCCGTTTTCATAAAGACCGAACACCTTAGGGAGTGTTCGGCGTCACGAGTTTGGCCCTATATGCACCAGCTCCGAATCATGTCTTTGGTCAAATGTTGGGTTTGCCCGGCTCCTGTGTTTTGCTGCCTTACGTTCCGTTATATCGGCTAACGCGGCACCAGGAGAACTACTGCGATTGTGCCCCGGTTCGGCCGGGTGAGCACCTCAGTAGAGAAAGCCGAAAACTGACTGTCATGATATAGCGAGAGACTGGTCAACCACTCGATGACTTTCGGAATCTTTAGGATTCCCCCGCAATAACGAAGGGTCGCTTCCCGGTCAGGCACACTCACGCCCCGAATTCGGGCGAGTGCAGTGCCCCTAGGGGCTATTTAGTAGTCCCACTGTCAAACTCCTATGGCTAAGTGAAAGTGATAAAGCATTATAGTCCGGTTGCCTAGTTCGCCGTGATACCACCTCCTTTATAGGACCAAGACGTTGGATTAAGTGTGAATAGACACCTTTTTTGCGAACACCCCCGCATTTTATGCATGGGGGCTGAAGCCAACGACTGCCATCTTTCAGTTTACATACAAATGTATACATTAAACGGCCGCACAGGAGGTATCATGATTCTTGCAAGCACAAGTATAAAAAAGCTTTTTTCATAAAAACACAATTCGTCTTACAAATAGTATAAGCTATTCGAACACAGCATCCTTCGAGCACTGCGACTCTATTATACGAGCGCCAGGAAGAACTTCCCCAAAATAGTGCTTGGCAGGTACTCGGCTTTCGTCCGAATCTTGGGACGCAACAATACTGGCCTTCATATCTGCCCAGTATGTCTTGACACGGGCAAGAGCCATCTGTGCGCCCTCTATGCACGCCGACCTCTTCATTGCATCAGCATGCGGCACCGAACCAAGAAATTGCTGCACCAAGCCAAAATAGCTCTTCGGCTCCGGCTTCTTCGGCCAAAGACGACTCGCAACAAATTTCATGGCAAGTCCGGATAATCTGTTCAGCTCTGCCCAGGCGGCTAAACGGTCGGAGACTGACAGTGGGCACTCCGGATTGTGGTACTGCAACCAAAAAAGCTCTTCCAATTCATGGTCAACTCGGCTGCGGAAGTGTTCGGTCGCGTCCGCCGCACTTGCGGCCAAATCCAGATAAGCGTTGTCCAAACTCCACTGCCGGTCTAACGGATCATACTTCGGGTCTCCGAACTTCATCCGCAGCATATAAGGCTTTCCAGCCGTGATATCTCCGGCCTGACGCAGCTCCTCCTTCCTCGCTCTCATGGCAGAGCGAGTATCCTTGGCTTCGGCCGTGATCTTTTCAAGATCTTTCTGAGCTGCCCTATCTTCTTGCTCAAGCAATCTCCAGCGGTCGGTAGCATCCCTCAATTCTATGGCCATCTCGGCCATTTCCTTCTTGCTCTGGCAGTGAGCAGCCTGTTCGGCTTTTAGCTCTTCAGCCGCTTTAACGACAGCCGCATCAGTTTTCCTTCCTTGTTCCTTGGCTCGGGCAAGTTCCGCCCGAAGGTTCTCCACGGCAACAGCACCATCTACATCAAGTATATATATATATATATATATATATATATATATATATATATATATATATAAGGCCCGAGCATCAAGCTCCTATTACTGGGTGTCTTTTGAACATACCTTGAGCCTCGTCTAGCCGCTTATTTACAAGAGCGATGTCAGCATCGCCCATGTCAAGTTGCCGCTTTAGTTCAGCAGATTCACCAGTCCGGCTAGCCACCGAGCGCCTCGCCACCTTCATGGAATAAGCAACATATTATACCTGGGATTATGATCCTCTGTGCACTGTCATGCATGATGACACACAGAGTCTCAGGGGCTACCATTCATACAGGGCACATTTAATATGCGGCTCTACCAAAAGGTACACCATTTTACATACCTCAAAGCCTGTTAGTAAACTCCTGGCAGCTTCGTACAATCCGCTTTCTGCGGATGAAATCCTTCCGATCACCGTATCCATCAACATACGGTGTTCTTCTGAGATGGACGCCCTACCAAGCAGATCCTTCAGCACCTCCGTCGGTGCGCAAGAGGGTGCCGGACTAGTCTGACGACCTTTCCCAGGGTCCGGACTTGAAAAAGCCCTTCGGGACGATACCTCAGGGTCGCCAGCCTCGTAGGACGGGGGAACAAGGGGGGGCGTTTCACTCTCTATCATCTCTGGACGAAGATCCCCTGAAGATGAGCTCTGTTGAGAAGGGTTGAGATCCGAACTGCAAGATAATGCTTCGGTTATTTTCCTCAGGTATAAAACATGAATGTGATTCATTAAGGAACCCCTCCCCTCACTTATGCCTCGGGGGAGAGCGGGTCCCCTTTAGGGGGCGATTCGGCTGAAGCGTCCACCAGCGTCGAACCCTCTAATGAAGATTTCTTTCCCTGTTTTGAGGTTATCACCTCCGGGTCTTCAGAGGCAGCCCTTTTCTTTCCCTGGTCGGGAGAATTTTCGGTTCTTCCCTTCCTGATGGACTCCTTCGTGCAGGCGTTAGCTCCTTGGTCCCCCTCTTTTTCCTCCGCCAACGGTGCAGCCTCCAGCATCCTGGTCAGCATCGGATTCGGCACGGTCTCGAGCAAGGGGGCTAGACACCTGATAAGCTTAGCCTTTGCTATCCACTCCTGTTCAAAGGGCAACTCTGCTAAAGGGTAGATTTGATAAAAATATGGATGGTAGGTGCAAATATGGAGCTACTTACTTTAGCATCTGGGCGGTTACAGCTCAGACCAGCGTCCTCGGACAGATCCGGACACCTTGCTTGTGATCCGAAGAACAATTTGTACATCTCCATGGGCGTCATTCCCATGAAGTGTTGTAGGACCCGTGGTCCCTCAGGATTGAATTCCCACAGGCAGAGAGGTCGACGTTTGCAGGGCAGTGTGCGGCGAATCACCATGACTTGCGCCACCACGGTCAGATTGATATCTCTTTCTAGGAGATCTCGAATACGGCCCTGCAGCAAGGGCACGTCTTTCGACGGCCCCCAGATAAGTCCTTCATTAACCCATGATGCCAGCCGTGGGGGGGACCCGAGCAAAAAGTAGGCGGTGCCACCCATGTGGTGCTCCTAGGGGCTGTGATGTAAAACCAGTCCCGTTGCCATAAGTCGAGCTCCCCTTGAAAAGAGCCTTCGGGCCATGGAGCGTCGGCCCTCTTGCTTATTATAGCTCCTCCACACTCAGCGTGCTGCCCCTCGATCATCTTCGGTTCCACCTTGAAAGTTTTTAGCCACAATCCGAAGTGAGGAGTGATATGGAGGAAGGCCTCACACACGACAATGAATGATGAGATTTGGAGGATGGACTCCGGAACTAAGTCGTGGAACTCCATCCCGTAATAAAACATGAGCCCCCTCACAAAGGGATCAATCGGGAAGCTTAGCCCTCGAAGGAAGTGAGATGCGAACACCACGCTCTCACCGGGCTGGGGAGTGGGAATGGCCTGCCCTTGAGCAGGCAGCCTATGCGAGATTTCGCCGGTTAGATACCTGGCATCTCTCAGCTTTCGCACATCTTCTTCCGTAACAGAGGAAGGCATCCACCGGCCTTCAAGGTCAGGGCTGGACATCGTCGAAGGTCTGAATCGCCTAAAACTTGAACTTTGGGTGTTGGGACTCGAAGCAAGGGGCAGAATCGATTGGATTGAAAAGAAGGGAGTCGAGCCTTGGTCCCTTTATAAAGGGGTTGAATACCAAGAGCCCTCCATGTAACCGTTTGAGACTCGTTTTCAATTATGGAGTCATACCAAAGGCACGGTTGGGTTACCCACACCCGTATTGATGAGAATCCCGGAATAAGGGGACACGATCTCTGCTTTGACTAGACGTGCCAAGGAAACCGCCTCGCTAAACGCGCTGAGGTGGAACAGTAAAATAAATAAAGAGCCTGGTTGTGGCATGATGTCACGCCATGGGATACATCAGCAGATCCGATTAATACAAATATTATTCTCTCTACGAAGGAATGTGGAACTTATTTTGCAGAGGCGGACACTACCCTGGTGTTCAACATCTTCTATGAAATGTTCGAAGGAGGAACCCGCCTTGCAATGCCGAAGACAACTTGCACGCCGGACTCGTCGTCATTGAAGCCTGGTTCAGGGGCTACTGAGGGAGTCCAGGATTAGGGGGTGTCCGGATGGCCGGACTAAGACCTTTGGCCGGACTCCCGGACTATGAAGATACAAGATTGAAGACTCCGTCCCGTGTCCGGATGGGACTTTCCTTGGCGTGGAAGGCAAGCTTGGCGAAACGATATGAAGATCTCCTCCCCTTGTAACCGACTCTGTGTAACCCTAGCCCTCTCCGGTGTCTATATAAACCGGAGAGTTTTAGTCCATAGGACGAACAACAATCGTACCATAGGCTAGATTCTAGGATTTAGCCACTCCGATCTTGTGGTAGATCTACTCTTGTACTACCCATATCATCAATATTAATCAAGCAGGAGTAGGGTTTTACCTCCATAGAGAGGGCCCGAACCTGGGTAAAAACATCGTGTCCCTTGTCTCCTATTACCATCCGCCTAGACGCACAGTTCGGGACCCCCTACCCGAGATCCGCCGGTTTTGACACCGACAGGGGGCACTTCGCCCACCATGGAGCAGCGTCTGCATGACATTATATTCGCACGCAACGGTCTTCTCTTTTTCTCTACATGTTCAGTATGATTGTGTACAATATCTGACATGCATAATAAAAAATAGTTAGATTTTGTAAGGCCTAACGGGTGCATGCAAAAATCAAGACTGATGGTAGCAAACGAGTGGATGGATCCAAAACTAATGATAGCAGGTAGATTATAGCTTCAGTTTAAAAAGATAGACAATGGATCATCTATTGTTTGTTGCCCACCCAACATGAACCACATAGAAGACCCCAGATGAACCAGATAGTACACAGATACTATTTGTTGCCGGCTCGATATGAGACCCATGGGCAATTCAAAACTCAAGATTGAACGATAAAGTAGCAGGTAATAATAACCGATGTATAATGTAAGCAAACACAAAAGACTGTGACCTCTCTTCCGGAACTGTGTAGTCCTCAGGTTCATTTGCTCAGTCGATGATGGTAATGCAGTTGGCGTGGCTGCCGGCAACGGGGAAGATGATCCGGCGAAAGAAAGTCTGCAGGGGGAATCTCTGCTGCAGTGAACGCTTATGTCGATGGTGCACCTCAGGTGGGGTGGATGACGGCACGGCAGGAGCGGGACATAACACACAGAGTTTTCTTTGACGCCAATCTGAAAATGAAGTAAATCTGTAAGGGCTCCTTAGAATTGGAGGATTCTATAAACGCAGGGACAGGAAAAACACATGAATAGGATAGGAATGCACGTGCAAAACAGAGCATTTGGAAACATAGGATTTCAGTCAACCTGGGTGTTTGGATCACATGAATTGGAAGAACAGAGGAATGGAGAAACAAAGTGATGCGACGAGTGTACAACCTCTTTGGCATAGCCTTGTGGACCTCAGCATCATTGGGTTGGACATGGAGGATGGTGATGATGCTGGTGTGACTGTCGGAGGCAGGGAAGAAGATCCGAGGCCTCTGGAGACGGCGCCGAGGGTACTGCTCCACTGTGATGGATGGTTCCGTCATTGGAGCAGCTCCACTAATGTGTACGGCGACGAGGCTGAAGCATGACAAGACAGACAACTTTAATCTAAAGTGGGACCCTAATATCATCTGCAATAGATGATGTAAAATACATTACCAAAAAGTGCTAGATGTAAAATGCATCAGCCGTGCCACGGCCGCTCCGACAGATGCTGTAAGTACTGTTCACTCTGAACTTAACTGAAGAAAATGAACTTCACAGTCGAAACTGTTGTCGAAACTGATTGAACTAGTAACAGAGCATTGCAATAGATGTTTAGGGCGTTCGAGCACTAGTAGCAGAGAAGCAGTGATCTAAATCAGCAGACGCTCGAGCAGGGAACACACTAGCAGAGAGCAAGTCATGCAGTAGCACCGCGAGCGAGTGCTAAAGCAGCAACTCCTGTAGCTGCCGGAGGTCGTGCAGCAACAGCAGCGCAAGCAAGAGCAAGAGAAGAGCAGCAGCACAAACGAGAGCAGGAGCAGTGCAGCGGTGCGACCGACAGCAAGAACAGAGCCGCAGCACGAGCGAGAGCCGGAGCAGCTGCAGCTAGTGCCGTTGTGGAAGTCGCCGCCGAGGAAGCAACGACATGGGGGAGAGACGCCGTGGATGATGTGGCCGGCGATGGTGCCGTCGATGGAGATGCCATGTCTGCTCGGTTTCGAGCACTGGCAGCCTCGTGAGATCGAATAAAAGATAAAATGCAGCGGTGAGTGCAGAACCTCCTTGGTGGCGCTGAGTTGGCCTCGGCTTCATCGGAGGAATTGGTGAGAGTGATGCGGTTCCGATGGGGTAGGTCAAGACGGTGCTGTGGGGATTGAGGTGGCGCGATAGACGAGGCGAACATCGGGGCAGCTCCTTGGAGGTGGAGGACGGGGCGACTGATCCGGCGGGACGACAAGATCGACAACGGATCCTCATCCAGTGCGGTGGATGAGGGCCGGCGAGTTGTTGCGGTGGACGATGTAGTCAGGGAAGAGTCTCTGGCTGGGCAGTGGTCGGGAGGCCGACGGAGGAGCGTGGGGTTTCGCAGGTTTTGGCGGCCTCGGTGTATGAATGGGGGGGCGAAGGGGGAGGGGGGGCCAAGCTTAGGACGCGCTTGTCCGAAATGTAGGGTAAGTTACTAGTGTACCCCCACCGGTTTTGACACCACGACGTGGAGCTTCATTTCTGGCTGAGGGGTAGAAGGGGGATTTTGCATGTCTGAGCTGCGGGAGCAATTTCGGATGAGGAGGGAGTTCTCGCGCGCGTCCAAATTTCAGGATAACAAGGCACGGCACAGGTTGAAGAAGCGGGAGTTTCAAAGTAGGTGAGACAAAAGATACTCGATCTTGAAAATTTTGGGATAACAAGGTGCGGATTCCTTGTTCGGCAAAACAAACTTAACGTGTAAAAAAATCATACAAGACACAAGAGAGTCATGTCCCCTTTTACTATATTGCTATAGATGCCATTGAAAAAACTACAAGAAAAATGTAAAAAAATGGGGGAACAAGATTACCCTGCACAGTACCAAATCGATTTGCACTTCCCTCAACAACAACAAAAAACAAATCAATTCCCACCAAAGAAAGATTAATGTCCCTTTTTATATGATTACAGATGCCATGATCTCGAATTTCAATTTTTGAATCCATGTTATGTTGAATTCGAATATATCATTAGGTGACCTTGCGGTTTATAATTGATGTAGTCGTACATTTAGATCTTCCATCATATATGAACATTTTACTCCACCATGTGAACATATATATTGTCGTCTACCATATGGACTAAATTTGATTCAATTTTCCTTATTTGAATAGGATTGTTGTCAAGTTATACAATAATTTAAATATTATCTTGATAACAAAAAGACATGCATATAGCAGTAATCATATTTCACTATGAACTACATGTACCATACGCTCTCCAATTCAAATATCTGTATCCATTTTATGTTGAATTCAAATCATAGTACATTATTGGTCTAGGTAGCGAGATGTTCGGGATAATCTAAACCCTGTTTTCATACGTATAATTTTTGGCTGAATTGGGACAAGTTTTGGTATAAGCCTCTTGCAAAACCGGAGATTCTCTCAACAAGCTCGTGGTTCCGAGAGGGAACATGTCACCTTTGTGTGCGAAATGATATACGCTGCCTCCCCTGATTTCATTTACAGAGGCAACATAGAAATATATGAGTGCCCTGTTAAATTTTGGAATTATTTTGGGTTCATTTGGCCTTTTTATACATTAATTGAGTTTTTGGACTTTTAATGTGCATAATCTAAATATGAATTGCATGCACATGCTCCGGTGCACCAAAGTGGGTTGAAAAATCACATGTGTGTCCTTGGTTGAATTTCTAGGTCCCATGGAAGAAATGAGAATAAAATTCAAACATCTGGGCGTCATGACTCTGCCGAGAACATCGAGAAACTTAGATTTTAAATTCATGTAAATCCAAAACTCGACTGGAAATCATGAAACTTGACATGGTGTCATGTCATGGCACTAACATGTCGTGGTAAAAAATTGGGCCGATTTGGAAGCCCGTGGTTCTAAGAGGGAACGTGCCACCTTTGAGTGTGAAACGATATACGCTGCCCCCCCCCACCCCCCACCCTTGAGTTTCTTAACAAAGGCAACATAGAACTCCATTAGTGCCATGTTAAATTTTGGAATTATTCCGGGTTCATTTGTCGTTTTTTATACATTAATTGAGTTTCTGGTCATTTAATGTGCATAAGTCAAATTTGAACTACAAGCACATGCTCTCGTGCACCAAAGTTGGTTGAAAAATCACATTCGTGTCCTCGGGTGAATTTCTAGGTCCCATGCAAGAAATGAGAATAAAATTAAAACATCTGGGCATCGTGGCTCGGCTGAGAACATTGAGAGAACTTGGTTTTAAAATTCTTGTAAATTCAAAACACGTCTGAAAATCATGAAACTTGGCATGGATGTCATGTCATGGTACTACCATGTTGTGGTAAAAAAATGGCCGAATAGGAACAGATTTTGGTATAAGCTTCTTGCAAACCGAAGCTTCTCTCAAGAAGGCTCGTGGTTCTGAGAGGGAACGTGTCACCTTTGAGTGCGAAACGATATATGTTGTCCCCCTTGAGTTTATTTACAAAGGCAACATAGAACTACATGAGTGCCCTGTTAAATTTTGGAATTATTCTGGCTTCGTCTGGCCTTATTTACACATTAATTGAGCTTTTGGTCATTTAATGTGCATAATTCAAATTTGAACTACAATCACGTGCTCCCGTGCACCAAAGTTGGTTGAAAATCACATTTGTGTCCTTGGGTGAATTTCTACTCCCATGCAAAAAAATGAGAATAAGATTCAAACATCTGGGCATCGTGGCTCGGTCGAGAACATTGAGAAACTTGGTTTTAAAATCATGAAACTTGGCATGGTGTCATGTCATGGTAGTACCATGCCCTGGTAAAAAAATTGGCCGAATAGGAACAAATTTTGGTATAAGCTTCTTGCAAATCGGAGCTTCTCTCAAGAAGGCTCGTGGTTCTGGGAGGGAACGTGTCACCTTTGTGTGCATAATTCAAGTTTGAAATACAAGCACATGTTCCAGTGCACCAAAGTTAGTTGAAAAATCACATGTGTGTCCTCGGGTAAATTTCTAGGTTCCGTGCAAGAAATGGGAATGAAATTCAAAATTCTGGGCGTCGTGGCTGGGTTGGAAACATTGAGAAACTTAGTTTTTTAATTCCTGTAAATCCAAAACACGCATGAAAATAATGAAACTTGGCTTGGTGCCATGACATGGCACCAACATGCTGTGGTAAATTTGTAGTCCGATTTGCGAAGGCGCACACATTAACAATCAACAAAGTCATTTTGGAACAAGTGTTGTCACGTTACAATCGGAAACACAAGTATTATTGAAACCGTGGGCGTTCTACTTACTAGTACCATTTACGTGCCACCACGCGTCCCCATTTTTTATTAGCTAGGAGGCGCCATGCAGGGTAGCTATTTGAGTACGAGAGGCGTGCGATCAGACCCCTGCGCGTGCTTATCGGGAGGAGAGCCCTTTGACCTCCATCTGCCTTCCACCTCTCTCCCAAGGTCTCCATTAATGGCGCCCGAGCCTCGGTTTAATGGCGTGGCTATGTCTCACTCGACTGAGATTTAAGAGAGAAAAAAGAAAATCTGAAAGCACGGATCTTGATGTAAGATCCGACGGACCTATATAGCATCTACTGCGACTTATAGCAAGACTGATGAATATAAGGACATTTTTTTTATCAAAGAAGGGCTTGCCCCTTCCGGTTTTCATTACTGAAAACCACCACAATTCACAAGAAGTTCAGCACAACTCCAGCCTAACACGAAGGACTAAAAGCTACTCCCTCCGTCCCATAATAAAAGATGCTTTTTGACACTAGTATAGTGTCAAAAAACGTCTTACATTACGAGACGGAGGGAGTACCAGATTGAAATCGCAACATCCCAAGAGGCTAACAAAGGCCAAACATCCGTGCTAGAACCCAACATTTCACAACCGATGACACAATCCACATCCTAAACCCATTATTACATCAAAAGAAACCAGGAAACTGAAGGAAGCCCAGCAGCAACAAGAAGAACAGCAACGCCAGGGTCACCATAGCAAGAGTTTTCTTCATTCCAGCCTCGCAACATTGATCTTCCACAGAAAGATAAGGACGATTAATTATCTTACATAATTAGAAAGATAATTAAAAAAGCCACATGCGGCTACGCCCGAAATACACAAGGGTAAAAGAAGAAGGAAGACAAGGATCTGGCTCGCTGATCTCTACTTTCTTGATGCATTGCTGCAGGCCGCGAGAACTAGTCTCTGCAGCGAGCGCCGGTGAGCTCTTTCGTGTCCTCAAGACGCTGCTTGAGAACATCCACGGATTCCTCCACCAGCCTTTGGCGCTCGTTGCGGAGCATGTCATTCTCGTCCATAAGTTTCTTGACGATGACGCCGGTCCTCTTCAACAAGGCACTGGTCTCCTCCAGCTGGTCTGCACTTCGGACGATCTTCTCCCTCAGCAGGTCGCGCTCGTCCTGGTGCCTCTCACTGCCCTCCCTTAGTTGTCGGATGATGCCGGTAGCCTGTTCAAATGAGGCTTTCACGTCGTCCTACAACATCGCCAAGCCGGAGATCTGATTCATCTGGCTATGGACGATCGCATGCATGCGCCTGTAACAGTCGTCGCCTGTTCGCGAGAAATTTTCCCAGGCCGCCGCGGTGCGGCGGGACATCTCTGTTGCATTTGTGGGGCGGTGGGACATCTCTGCTGCTTCCGCGGCGCGGCCGGACCAGTCTGCTGCATCGACGGCGCGGCGGGACCTCCGTGCTGCTTCAGCGGCGCGGCGGGACCTCTGTGCTGCTACTTCCACACGGCGGGACATGTCGGCTGCTCTCGCAGCGAGGCGGGACATCTCTCGTGCTTCCGCTTCCATGCTCGCCTCTCCCTGGTGGCAATCTCTCGACCCAGAACTCACGATGGCCATGGCAGACGCAAGGGAAGGATGCTAAATGACTTGTTTGTTTTTGTCGATGAGGAGTTGAGGAGGAATGTGCAGTCATCTTGGCATACTAGTATTTATAACCGAGTACTAATACGCTCCTAAGTGGGAAACCGTTTAGGTTGTGATTGGTGTGAACAGGTTTGGAATTCAATATAGCATGGTACTAATATGCTCCTAACTGGGAAACCATTTAGGTTGTGATCAACGTGAACAGGTCTGCAATTCAATATAGCGTGGAGTAATTTGGAATGTGACAATACGCAAGCTCAAAATTTATTGACGGTTCTAGTTTCGAAGTGCGGCACTAATCCCGGATGGAGTACTTCATTTTCTACTCCCTCCTTTCTGGTTTTATAGGGCTTATCTCAAAATTTTAGTTTTTCCATTTTATAAGGCTCAATTTGGTTGTTCCCCAACACATGTTCAGATTCCAAGGTGCATTCAATCATTGCATGCAAGTATTAAGAGAAAATTGACCAATGCATGTACTTTATGCATGCATGCATTGCAATTAATGCATTTATAAACATAATTTTTTGAGAAAAACAAGAGCATTAATTAGGTGCTTTTGCAAACTACAAAAAATATTCCACCACCCACCATAAACCGGAAAGGAGGGAGTACTGCTGTGTACGTGCAATAACTGGCACCGTCGTATACATATCTTACGATTAATGGGGCGTTCGACAGGAATACCCGCGTGGCGAGCTCTAGGCTAGTCCTTTTTCAGATGCATTAAACCTATCTATCGGGACTTCTCGCATGCACCATCGTGCCACCCACAAAAACTTGTACTCTAAGTTTAGTAGTACGTTATACAGGAAGAGAAGAGGTGCACGCACGCACTCGTCCTCTCACACACCCATTTATTTTTTCTCGAAAAGGAGGATGATGACCCCCGGCCTCTGCATCTGGGAGTCACACACGCATCTGTAGCTACGAATTGTAGTGTTCTCAACCATCCGATTGGCTCTATCATGGATGTACCTATATACTAAAACATGTCTAGATACATCTATATTTTGACAAATGGAAGGCATGTATTGTGGAACGGAGGGAGTGCTTGTCATCAAAATGGATAAAAAGGGACGTATCTAGAACTAAAATACGTCTACATACATCTCCTTTTATCCATTTTGATGACAAGTAGTACTTCTTACCCAAAGGAACTTTATATCCAACAGACACAAAATATTCGTTCGACTGTTGGAAATTACTGATCTGATGTCGAAGTAATTGTTGCATCTCCACCAAAACCCACAATTTTTTTAAGGTAAAGTAGACCAAGGTAATCCCTATATTAGCATATTACTAAGATAAACAGAAGGCACTGTCGAAACATTTAGGACGTGAGCTTGTCAATCTGAATGTGGAGGGACACAAGCTTAGCCCCGGCCAGCAGCTTGGGCGGAACTGTCAAGAAGGTCAGCTCCTGCACGTCGACGTTTCCAGGATCCTTGCTGCTTGTCACCTCCATTTCCACCTTGACGGCGTCGGTCGTGCCTCTGGGCTCCCCCGGCGGGCCGTTTGCCCACAGCTTGGCCAAGTAGTGCGGCAGTGGGGAGGCCCCCGCTCTGATGCAGGCGACTGACACGGCGATAGGCGCGCCGATGTCGAGCACGCCGCCGACCAAGAAAAATGCGTGGCGGTCCTCCTCCGCGAACAGCAAGAGCCATGGCTCTGACAGTGGCACTTGCAGCTGGAGCACCTTTCCGTACTGGATCTTGTGCACGGGCATGGGATGCGCGTTGCTGATGTGGTAGTAGAGCGTCGGCGGCGGGCCTTCGTAGCCGCAGACGGGCACAGGGCATTTGCAGGGCGCGAGCGGACACACGCTCTGGTGATCGGCGAGCTTGTGGTAAGTGACGTAGAGCCCACAGCCTTCGTGCGGGCACTCCACCCTCAGCGACGAAACGACGCCATCCACCGCCGTGTTCCGCACATCGAAGCCACCGCCGTGCTCGCACTTCTGGCACTCCCGCTGGTTCTCGGGGCGCTTGACGCGGCAGTCCGTGCAGGCCAGGTGCCCTCCCTTGCACTGTAGAAATCAATCAAATAGCACATCAATCAAGAAACCTGCACCTTGCTCAATCAGCCGAATGGATGAGGTGTATTCGAACCTTATGCACTGGAGGTGTCAAGGGGCGGAGGCACAAGGGGCAGTGGAGCACGGTGAGGTCCATCGAGACCTTAGTAAGCTCCCTCATTGGTTCATGTTCCGTCTGCATGATCTTGCCCTCCTCGTGCACAACCATCTCTTGCTTGGGCCGGGGCATTACAAAGCTTTACCGTCACATATTTTATACTCTACGCATAACTGTCCTCCCGCATACCAAGGAAGGCAGTAGTTTGAGTTTTGTAGACAAATTTGCCCCTGCGCATGAGTAAGCTGCATAAATATCGACAGTAAATGTGCATGCAATGGTTGGCTGGTCCTCGTTCCTTTTCGCTTGAGTTGGCTTCCCCAGGCGGTCAAGCCGCATCCGGCGCTGCACGCGTTTGCTTGTAGCCATTTTCTTCTTTGGAAACTGGCGCGATTAATGGGGGCAGAACTAATCGAGCGGGGGCACAGATGGAAACCAACGCGGACGTGCAGACTAATCTGAGAAAAACAAGAAAAAGTTATACATAAAGTAAAAGGAATCGGAGGGAGTACTACTTCAAGGTGCATTAAATCAACACATGCAAGTATCAAAAGGAGATTCACTGCATGCATGCATGCGTTGTAATTAATGCATCGGTAACCCTAAATTATTGAAATATATCGAGTGCAGTGCTTTGATGTGTCGCGTCAACTCGTACAGCAATGAGAAGTTTGATTATCCTCTCCCTCGCGGACTTAACTGCACCTGCCTTTGGCTGTATGACAGGTTGGCCACACACCTATCGGGCCCACCTATCATACACACAAAGACAGGAGTGTCCCTCCCTCGCCCATGAGCGTGGTGGCTGGCAAGACTAGGAGAAGCTTTCGCTACACGCTCTCCCTCCCGCATGCGGTGGACATGCAGCAGTTCAATCGGTGTCAGATGGCCAGAAGCGTACTGTAGTACTCCTCCAGTGTAGTAGTACACCATCATTGTTCGACTTCCCAAAGAGGCGAAGAGCCAAGCGCAGCCCGGACGCTCGTGTGGCAGTTTCATGTGTAAAGTAGTCTAGATAGCGTGTACCGTGCCTGTAAGCTTAAAATCGTTGGGGTCGGCTCCATGCTATGTGGCCGTCTTGAAGTTTTTTTTAAATTAAAATAGTCTTCTGGCCCTACCTGTCACCCTGGTGATTGTAGTTTGCATGCTCATCTGGTCAAGATAGGAATATATATTTTAATTTGTTTTTTTCGAAAAGGGGGGACTCCCCGGCCTCTGCATCAGAACGATGCATACGGCCACATATATTTTAATTTGTGGTGGGTAAATGTTAGAGGTTGCAGCAAATATATTGTACACTGTGGGTCTTTCAGCCAAGTTTAGAGGCAAGCATGTGGGGCCAGTGCTATGATGTGTCGCGTCAACTCATAGAACGAGGAGAAGCTTGATTTTACTACACGCCTTCTCCCTCGCCCATGCGCGCTGTTGCTCGCAAACGAGGACAGGCTTTTGCTTAGTAGTACTTCTACAACAAGCTATCTGTCCCGCTCGCGGTGGACGGACATGCAGCAGTGGATTCGACACTGTAGAAGCAGTAGTAGTAACATCATTGTTCGTCTTCTCGAAGAGGCGAAGAGCCAAGCGCAAACCGAATATGGCAGTTGCGAACATTGGAGCACGCATATAGCCAGGCTCTTGCATGAGACAAACTTGCTATGTGATCCCATTATTGTACTAGTACATACAACTACTTGCTAGTATAGCCCTGTAAACCAGAAAGGAGTATTTGCCCTTCTAGAGATTTCAACAAGTGACTAGACTACACCAAGACGGAGTACATATGGAGCAAAATGAGTGAATCTGCACCGTAAATAAATACGTACTAGTTCTATCGTTTTCCTCTCCGAGGTGCACAATATTGAGTATACTGACTAGTCTCTTTTTGACACGCATTTATGTTGTTTTTTTACACAGTACAGACGCAAGCGCTCATATACACGCGCATACACTCAACCCTATGAACGCTCACACGCACGGCACTATCATCTTGAAATTTACGAAGTCACCATAGGCACCTCGTCATCGACGGGTCCACAGGTGCTTGCATGCCAAGGAGGAAGAGCGTAGCGGTTCCCGAGACGTTGAACGGTCAATGATGCATCCTTAATTACATGCAGAGGGAATTAATTGGAGAAGCAGACTAGAGCCAGCACGATGTGAATGCAATAGAGTTTGGACTCTCATATAATAAAGGGGCCCCACCACTCCAATCCATCTACTCCCAAATCTCTGCGCAACACTGCTCACTCCAATCCAACACCAAGTGAACAGAAGCCACAAGAACCTATGGAGGCGATGGACGCGAGCGGCAGTCAGCTGTGCCAAATCATCCAAGGCGTCGGCCTGCGGCCCCGGACCGCGCAGCGTTTCCAGACAATGCTGGCAACCGCAGGCATCGTAGCCCTTGCCGACACCGGCTTCGCCTCTCGCATGGACGACATGATGGTCAACTCCATCCGCAAGTTCACCGCCGTCAAGAAGCGCGTGGACGACCTTGCCGTACTGCTCCAGCCCGCGCGCCCAGGCTCCTCATTGCCTGCCACCCTCATCGACCTACATGGTGACAAACTCTTTCAAGCCCTGGTGGCCCTACAGGTGTCGGAGGTCGCGACGAAGAATGTGCACCTCGAGGCCGCGCTCGCCGCGCAGCGCCTCGCCATGCAAGAAACCGTCGACCTGCACATCCACGTCTACGAGGAAATCATCTACATAGGGCACTACAATGCAAGCAAGGACAGAAAGACGTTGGCCTTCTTCCAGCGCCTGGAATCTTTGGACGCCATTGTTCAGAAGCAGGTCGGCCTGGCCACGAAAGCCACTGCTACTTAGGCGCCGTTCGGTGGGCTGGCGCCCTGAGTCGAGGAGGTGGACGTCCTCGATGGATGCATCTCTTCTTCTTGCCTCCTGTAACCAGCACTGCATCGCCTCGTGGCCTTAATGTTTTATTAGTATAGTACTCCCTCTGTTCCCAAATATAAGTCTTTCTAAAGATTCCAGCAAGTGACTACTACATACGGAGCGAAATGAGTGAATCTACACTCTAAACTATGTCTTCATACATCTGTATGTTGTATTCCATTTGAACTAGTATCTAAAAAGGCTATATTTATGAATGGAGGGAGTATATGGCATTTTTTTATTCCAGTCATAATGTTTCCATGGTGAGGTGGGGTCGCAGTTGAGCAAACCCACCCCACCCACCGGGAGTCGGCCGAGTTTAGAATTAGAAGAGAGAAACGAGGGAGGAGAGCTAGCTGTAGCACGGACGCTGTTGTCAGATGGGACTCGTGTTTATAGAATAGGAGTACTGAGCACTCGTTCCTCTTTTTTTTTGAGGGAAAAATTAGTCGTATGTCTAGTACCACTAGTTGGGTGCGTGCGACCTATAGCTATCATCACTTTAGGTCTCCTTTTCGAACCGTGGCTATGCTTCACAGTACATATTTTTTCACGCATTTATCCTCCTATATGTACTCCTAGGCTATTTCCATGTGCTCCCATTCGCTGACATGTGGGACATAGAGCATCTGGGTCATAGTGCATGCACGACTCGGAGCATATGCCGGGGTACTTTACATTTCAGACCTCACGAATTACATGCAAACCCCCCGTAGAAGAATAAATAAATCAATGAATTACTACATGAAACTGGATTATTTTCGTGGAAACCGGAGCACGTTCATTAAATTTTGGACATAACACGTTTATAAAAAATGACCGGTCCTAAACCAGTCTAAGGGCCTCTTTGATTTTTCCCTAAAAAAAGGGCCTCTTTGATTCGCAGGATACTGAAAACACAGGAATGGGGAAAGTATGATGGTGATGAACCGAGACGAGTTAGATTCTAACCCTGAACTAACTCTAAACCAAAGAGGTGTACTGATGGCAGGGTTAGATTGACAATAAATGCTCTATCTCAATCATTTGACTACTTTGGACCCTATTTTTAGTCAGACTAAAATAAGTCCCTTGGATCCAAGCACCCTCTTGGTGTGGCCGGCTCTTCTGTGGCCTCCTCCTGCTCACAATTGACATAAACAAACCATCTATACAAATCAAGCATGCAAAACATGATTATTTTTACTTTGTCCATACAAATGAGATATCCCACTTAAACATACAAGTCATCAATCAAGCTTCACAAAATAAAAAAACACTTCATGAAACAAAGAATGAGCTAACTCATCACGGAAGTCGCTCACGATGGGGAGGGAGCCCGGAGCCCCTCACGCACTGAGGGAGGAGCTCGCCATCGTTGCTCTGGAGGAAGGCTCTGTAGAGCCCAAGCCCCGGGAACCCCTCCGTCGCCGGCCCTTGCGAGTTGAGGTCGACACCGGCATGGGTAGCAGGGCCGCTTGCCGCCGACTGGGAACTTAATCTTTGAGCGTCTAGAAATAAAGCAAGCATGTAACTAAAATACCTAGAAAGGTGAAATGAATCTTTGGGCCTCTAGAAATAATGCAAGCCTGAAACTGAAATACCTAGAAAGGTGAACTGAATCTTTGGGCCTCTAGAAATAATGCAAGACTAAAACTGAAATACCTAGAAAGGTGAACTGAATCTTTGGGCCTCTAGAAATAATGCAAGCCTGAAACTAAAATACCTAGAAAGGTGAACTGAATCTTTGGGCCTCTAGAAATAATGCAAGCCTGAAACTCAAATACCTAGAAAGGTGAACTGAATCTTTGGGCCTCTAGAAACAATGCAAGCTTGAAATTGAAATACCTAGAAAGGTGAATTGAATCTTTGGGCCTCTACAAATAATGCAAGCCTGAAATTGAAATACCTAGAAAGGTGACCTAAATCTTTGGGCCTCTAGAAAGATTTATTACCTCCTCAAGCAGCATCAAACAATTCCATGCGTGCATCGCAAATCTATAGCAAGTTTGATCAGGATCTACTTTTCCAAATCAAAATTAGCGCTAGAGCAAGCAAGATCGATGATATGGCCGTGAGAGAGAGAAGGAACGAACAAACTCACCCCTCTCGCGACCTCCCTGGTAGATGCGCCACCGCCGTGCACGACAGAGGGAGAAAAATGACTGGTGAAGGAGGAGCAGGGCGACCGTCGAAGGTCGGAGGGAGAGGGCGGCCGGAGTAGGGCAGTGGAGGCCGGAAGGAGAGGGCGGTCGGAGGAGAGAGAGGGTGAGCGGTGCTTGGGCGGGCGGCCCTATGGGGAACAGAGAGGAGTCGTGTGAGAGGGGGGAGCGATCTGGTGCGGGCAGGTGAGATTTTTTTAGGGGAGCGATCTGGTACGGGCAGGTGAGATTTTTTAGTTCTCTTTTAGTGGGCCCAAGGATAACTAACCCAATTAGAACCTCTCCACCGGGCTAGTTTTTTTAGCTGCGTTAGAGCAAACTAGCTCAAACTAACCCCTCTTGTTTCGATAATTTGAGGCTATTTCAGCCCAAACTAGCTCTAACTCAGGGATCCAAACAAAGAGGAGTGTTACTGTACATGCTACAGTGTGGACCGTAGCACATTGTTTTTTATGGCCATATCACCACATTGTTTTCTACTGCTAGTTCACTGGGCTACCGTGGTTCCCACGGCTGGTTCACTGGGCTGTCGTGGTTCACACAACTCTGACCTGAGTAGTACTCCCTCCGTTCCTAAATATAAGTCTTCGTAGATATTTCACTGTGGACCACATACGGATGTATATAGATGCATTTTATGTGTAGATTCACTCATTTTTCTCCGTATGTGGTCCATAGTGAAATCTGTGCAAAGACTTATATTTAGGAACGGAGGGAGTAGTATAGTACTAGTGTATACCGCATCATTCTTTGCTCCTTTTTACAACTCCGACATGTGGGAGAGCCAGCATCCGGGTCGACGTGTCATGCACCAGATTAGAGCGCGGAACGGAAGGGGGGCATCACCCCGGTCGGAGCGCCAGTAATTCATGACTATAGTGAGTGGTCATATCACAAGTCTTTCCAGCAGTAACGCGCCGTCAAATCACACAGCCCCACTCGCTCACCCTCCTCGCCTCTCTGCCAAACCTCCTACCCGAAAACTGCCGCGCGTACTGCCCGGGAAAAGCCCCGCCCTCAACTTTTAACTATGCGAAAATAGTTCGAGCTTGTTCGTTCTATATAAATACAATACTTACTGTATGTTTATTCACTCGTGGGGTTGTTCAATGAATGGAGGGGCAGGGAGCACAAGTGAACAATACTATAGTAGTAAGTAGGAGTCGTAGAGTAGTCACCTTAAATAGAGAGTTTCTTTTCTTTAATGCCACGTACACAAATTGAAATGCTTGTTGTGGAGAGAAAAAAGATAATCACTCCACTATATATGGACGCAGGGGCCTAAGCACTTGCTTTACTAGGGTTGCTCTCTTCATTCTCTCATCCTCTCCAGATATAAACAAGACAGCAGTATTGACATTTTCTCTCTGCTCACCGCTGGTCACAGATCCGGCCGGATCCCTTCGGCCGATGTGTGTAGAGGACTAAAAGGTGCATCATTCACGCGGTCATCATCGCCGAGGGAGGAAACCCACAGCTGCCGAAGGGGCCCGATCCTCTGCCCGTGCCGTTCTCTCCGACACAACGCCGGCTCGGGAGGTCCTCCGACCCTTCTTCCTCCATGTCGTATTGTCCGCAGATCCGACGTGCCGCCGCCGACATCCCGGCGACCCTCAGGTATAAGTTCTTCGAAAGCGGCCTTGCTCTACTGCCCCAGCTCCCCACGTGTCTGTATGTGCATCTTTTTCTACTCCCATCAGCTCTTCCAAAGCCACCTAAATTTTTAGTATTATTAGAGGTAAAGCTACTTCATGCATTCGAATCTAGGGGTTTGTTTAAACAACGAAGAAAGGGGGGAATGTTGTAGCATGAATCTAGGACTTGATTCAAAGAGGAAATAATATGGTGAAAGTAGTAGAGACCGGATAACCAACTGGTCTCTTGGTTGAAAAGGGAAATAATGGGAAAACGCAGTACAAACTGGATAAGGAACATATCTATTATTGGTTGAAAAAAGGATAGAAAGTGGCGGCTGGTGGAAAAGTCCACAGAGTATGTCCAGGATTAGATTTGCTGCCATCACATAGTAAAAGGTCTCCAGTATTAGATTTGCTGCCCTCACATAGTAAAAGGTCTCAGGATTAGATTTGCTGCCCTCACATAGTAAAAGGTCTCAGGATTAGATTTGCTGCCCTCACATAGTAAAAGGTCTCAGGATTAGATTTGCTGCCCTCACATAGTAAAAGGTCTCAGGATTAGATTTGCTGCCCTCACATAGTAAAAGGTCTCCAGGATTAGATTTGCTGCCCTCACATAGTAAAAGGTCTCCAGGATTAGGTTTGCTGCCCTCACATAGCGTGAACAAGCTCGGCATCACCACTTTATGCCTCCTTGTAGGTACATTGTGCTGATGCATCCACTGTCGCATGTCCTTATACCAACCTTTTGCTATTGTTAATGTAAGGGCGCATGTAAAATGAAGCGATCACACTGTTACCTTAGGGACATGTCTAACCAGTGTTATTGTTAATCTAATGCCTCCAGTGATAAGATGCAATTAAACAGTGTTACAAATGGCACTCCTGCCGTTTTCCCTAGTATGATAAGTAAGTTGCTCCTTTACGCTGCTGAGTGTCCTGGTGTCCCCACGGTCCCATGCCCTTAAACCAACTCTTTAGCTGCTGTTGATTTACTGTGTCTGGTAAACAAGCAATGACACCATTAAAGTAATCCCATATCTGAGGAATCTCATTGTTGATCGTAATGCTTCTGGTAACATGAAGCATTGCTGACGTTTTAAAATTTCTACTGTCCTTGTGTGATTGCCATGAACATAATTAAGATGCTTCTTTTCATTTTGTGTATGTTTCGTATATTCTTATTGACCAGCAACTGTTTACTTTCTATCATTTTGTGCAGATAGGGATATCCATTTCACCTTGTTGCTATTGTGACCTTTTGGTGAACTGCACAAAACACTTTTTTGGAATGAGTGTCTTGTGCAGTTCAACTAAAATGTCACGTGGGCAACATCTCTCAATTTTGGTGGAACTGCACAAAATGGTGATTGGAGTTTCCAAAATCTCCGTCAAGTTCTGCTAGTAATCTCGTGCAACATTTTATTAGCCTTTGCAAGATGGAGCCGTCACTGTCACCACAATGGCACTTTATTTTAGTGGAACTGCACAGAAATATAAGAAAATTATAGTTGCACCTTACATGAGCTGGACAGCCAACCTTAATGTTCCTCAATTTTAGTGCAACTACTAAAGAAGAACCTGGTAGCTCACAAGAGCAAGTACTTCTTGCTAGCTGAATGATGCAATCTTTGCTTCATTTCAGGTGAACCGCAGAAAAAGGCGCATGAATTGAATCATGGAACTCCAGGCAGACCTTATCCTAGTGGAGCTGGAGGTTGAGTTCAAGGAGGCCGCTATTAAAGTGAAATCATGCTCTCCTGTCTCCTTGTTTGTGCTGTGCAAACATGCTGTGCAAACGGGAATACTCAACTACAGATGTTGTGACGGTCAAGAGCATTCGCCAAGTTCTTCGATTGTATGACATGGCTAGCCAAGATGGATTTAATCCCGATACTCACTTTATCAAAAGGCTCTAATGGGTTGGTTCTAAATCTTGCAAGCTGGGATCAATGAGATGTGTAGGCATCTTTGTTGTACTTATTATTTGAATCTTATTTGTTGGTTCTGAATCTTGCAAGCTGGGAATCAATGAGATGTGTAGGCATCTTTGTTGTACTTATTATTTGAATCTTATTTGTTGGTTCTGAATCTTGCAAGCTGGGAATCAATGAGATGTGTAGGCATCTTTGTTGTACTTATTATTTGGATCTTATTTGTTGGTTCTGAATCTTGCAAGCTGGGAAACACGGCATGATGATGCAGAGGACAGCAACCATAACAAACAGTTCAAACTTGGTAGTATTATCTTTGTGAAAGTGCGACAAATGTGTTGATCGTGTGCGTCCTGAGAATAATAATTCTAATTGTTGTGCATGTTGATCCCATGGCACTGATAGAATGAGCCAATGCATTGCTTGTTTTAAGTATATAAATTTCTATTAAAGCTAATTAAATTTAAGTAAAGTGACCACCAACTCCTGTTATTACAGTACCAATACAGACCCGCTCGTGAACCGACGTGTGGCCGGAGTAGGTTTCTTAATGGAGGCGTTTGAATGCGCTGAGGGTGCATCTTCTGCCGGGCGTGCAGCGAATGAGGGAGGGGTAGTAACTGTTGTCGCCTGTACACACTCAACTTACTGTTGAATCCAGTTCCCCAAGAGCTGAAAAACGAACTGGTGCCACCACCTACACACTCGTTCGCTCGAAGAGACTCCAATGGCGATCCGAGGGGTGAGCCTGCTGGATATGCACTTCAGCAAGGAGTTAGTTCGCCGTTCAGTCCTATGGCTGCACCAAGTAGAATGTGATGTACACCAACGATACGGACTCAGTGAAGCTCTGCCTCGCCTCAGTCCTATGGCTGCACCAGGTTCTGGAGCATTCGCCCGTTTCATTGGTAGCGCCGACTGCACCTTCGCTACGGTGGAGAGAAGGAAGAACGCGATGATTCGGCCATCTGGTGCAACAAGCTTGTCGACATCCAGAAGCAATACAAGATCATCAGCAACGGGCCGGAGCAGGACTCCGTGGTTGACCTCGCTGAGACCATCATCGACCCCTGATACGCCAACATGAAAGAAGACGACCTGAACACGTGGGAGGTACCTCTGAATCTAGCCTACATAACCTACGCGGCCAAGGACACATACGCATGCTACGACATGTACAGGCAGATCTTGGACATGAGGGTGTGTCTGCTTCCTGTAACCGACGAGTACACGGACAGCCGCAGCATCATGATCAAGCGTGCCAGGAAGGTCTAGATGTTGTACTTTATCTGTTTATAAGCACCTTTATCATCTGAGTGTTTCATGCATTAGCGTATGTGTCGTAATTATCTGTTTTGTACGAAATATTTCTTTTAAGAACCCATTAACCTGATTGCTTTTTTAGTGGCTATTTTCTTATGTATGTAAACTAGTTCACTTGTCCGTAAAAAAACTAGTTCACTCGGCTGTCGTGCTTTGAATCTCCTTCCTCCCAACATATTCCTCTCCTCAGGTGGAGCCAGCAGGTCTCTGAATTTTCTCCCACTTTCTTTTTCGATGTAAACTGAGTTTTCTCCCAGTACTTTCCCCTAGAACCAACTCAACTGTCCCACGTCTAGCCTAAAAAATAATAATACCCCATGTACTATTAACTCATCAAATTAGTGATATTTTATTTCGTAAGTTGAAAGTTCTTACAAAATAATAATAATAATTGTTTATATATAACTTGCCAAGTTAACTCCTAGTGATTGCGTACATAAGCTTGCAAAGATTTTACTGACGTGCAATCATGTGTTTATGTTTTTATAACATTTCTCCGTCTAGCCCAACTTGATATTTTCACCCATCACAGCAAGTCCGCGGATTTCGAGAAAAATGCAAATGGGATTTAAACGGGCTGCATAGATGCTACATCATTGTTTCACCCAGCCCACCAAATGGACTAAAAAAACAAATGGACTGGCTGACATGTGGGCCAGTAGGTCGAAGCCTAAGAAGGCGTTGGATTTACATCCAACGGCCGGCATTCTTCTTCAACCTCTCGTCTTCTTCCCCCAGCGCTGCCGGAACCGCCTGCTCCAGCCTTCGGCGTCCAGCGACGTTGTTTTGTGCTCCTCAACGAAACGCTACCCCACCGACGGCCAGTCCATCCCTCCACTCCGCACCTCCTGTTATTCTCTGCCGAGTGTAGGCCCACCCCGCACCCGAACCAGTCAAGTTTCCCACTCCTCTCCGTCTGCGACTCCACTGCCGTGTCTTCCCCATCTCCGGGTTGTTCCAGTCTGTGGCCTTGCCATCGTCCACCGCCTCGGTGCGCTCGGTGCGGCGTGGTCAACATACGAGAGTCATCGGAAGAGGACTGTACGTGGAGAGCCTGACGGCTGGGACCCACGAGGTCCATGGTCGCACGCAAGGAAAGTTCCTCCTTATTACGCACTGTACATGCACTGTACATGGGAAGGGCTTCTGTATTTCACGAAAAAAACATTCCCCCCGCTAACAGGTCGGACCCACCAGCTATATCTTCGCACGCAAGGAAGTGCCTCCTTATTACGCACCAATAAATGAATACCCCTGCTAGCTGGGACCCACCATAGTGGGTGGCTGACTTGTGGGCCTACTAAGTTGACGAGGATGGAGGGCTTTGTCAACTTAGTCAATATGAACGATTCTAGCTCCAGTGACCGTATGATGTCCATCCAACGGCCATAGTGCTTCTTCAACCTCTGGTCTTCTTGCTCCAGCCACCCAAAGCAGCGCTGGTCGTGTCACGTGCTCCTGCCTCTCATGGCCGGCTGTGATGCCGCGGAGGCCTCACCGCCCCCTACTACTCCCACCATTGGCCCAGGGTATCCCTCTACTCACCCACAGCCCCTGTTATTCTGCGACGACAACAGCCTCACGCCGCAGCCGAACCAGTGAACCCTCGTACTCCTCTCCGTGTGGGCATCCACTGCCGCGTCTTCCCCGGCTCCGTGTCGTCCCCTTCCTAGGCCTCGCCATCGTCCACCGCCTTGGTGCTCTCGGCGTGGCGTGGTCAATGTGGTCAACGACCGACTTCCATCGGAAGAGTACTGTACATGGAGAGGCTGACAGCTGGGTCCAAGGCCACAGCCCTGTTTTTTGTGATTTGCCAAGTAAGTCGCTTTGTCAATCCTATTGGGCTGCAAATCTTTCAACACGAGGAGAGCTTCATTCGGCTGGCCGAGAAAATGGCCTATCAGTAATGAGAAATGGGATGTACATTTTTAAAACACATCAAACCGGCAATTAGTTTCAAATATCTTTTTTTCATTTCGAGATTTTAAATTACATTAATTTTATGCGTGGAGAATTTGTTGCATTTTATATTGATATACATTTATTTTTAGAATCAGTTTGAATGTGGGTCGAAATTTCGGGATTAAAAACAGTTCGGACCGCACCGAAATATGCAAAGTTTCGTATAATTTTTTAACCGTGGCCACAATATGGGTTGTAATGCTAACAAAAAGAATATGGGCTCCAAAAAAACCTTAAGAATTAGCAAATGGGTTGTAAATTATTAGAAATAATGGCAGATAAGCTGTATACTGTTTTCCACAGATTTGAGGCTTTCCTAAAAAAAGGTTGACGCACAAGCAGTGGCTGTTGGATGTCCATCCAACGGCTGTCGTGCTTCTTCAATCTCTGCTCTTCCTGCTCCAGCCGCTCAAACAAGTCCGGCGGGACTGCCTGCTCCCTCCTCCCCGCGGCCGGCTATGCTGCCGCGCAGGCCTCACTGCCCCACTGTACTCCCATCGCTGGCCTAGCCATCCCTCTACTCACCCACACCTGTTTTTAATCTCTGGCGACGACAGACAAACCAGTAAACCCTCGTACAGTCGTACTCCCCTCCGCATGGGAAACAACTACCGAGTCTTCCCTGCCTCCGTGTCGTTCCCTTCCTAGGCCTCGCCATCGTCCATCGCCCTAGTGCTCTTGGCGTGGCCTGGTCAACGTGGTCAACGACCGACATGCATCTGAAGTGGACTGTACGTGGAGAGGCCGACAGCTGGGTCCACAGCCGCACGCAAGGAAATGCCTCCTTATTACGCGCAAAATAATGATTCCTCCACCTGACATCAGGGACCCACCGAAAGGGCCTCTGTATTTCGCGAAAAAAACGTTACCGCCGCTGACAGCTCGGACCCACCAGCAATATCTTCGCACGCAAGGAAGTGCCTCCTTATTACGCACAAAAAAATGAATACTCCCCCTGTTAGCTAGGACCCAGTATAGTGGCAGGCTGACTTGTGGGCCTACTAAGTTGACGGGGACAGAGGGCTTTGTCAACTTAGTCAATATGCATGATTCTAGCTCCAGTGACCATACGATGTCCATCCAACGGCAGTAGTGCTTCTTCAACCTCTGGTCTTCTTGCTCCAGTCGCCCAAACCAGCGTCGGTCATGCCTCGTACTCCTGCCTCCCGTGGCCGACTGTGATGCGGTGGAGGCCTCACCGCCCCCTACTACGCCCACCGCTGGCAAGGCCATCCCTCTACTCACCCACACCCCCTGTTATTCTGCGGCGACGGCAGCCTCACAGCGCAGCGAACCAGTGAACCCTCGTACTCCTCTACGCGTGGGCATCCACTGCCGCGCCTTCCCTGGCTCCGAGTCGTCCCCTTTCTAGGCCTCGCCGTCATCCACCGCCCTGGTGCTCTCGGCGCGGCGTGGTCAATGTGGTCAAGGAATGGCTTCCATCGGACATGGACTGTACGTGGAGAGGCTGACAGCTGGGTCCATGGCCGCAGCAAGGAAGTGCCTCCTTATTAGGCGCAAAATAATTATTCCTCCACCTGACAGCGGAGACCCACCGGACAGGCCACCGTATCTCGCGAAAAAAACGTTTCCCCCTGACAGCTGGGACCCACCAGCTACATCTTCGCACGCAAGGAAGTGCATCCGGGCAAAAAAACGATTCGCCCCCCTGACTGCTGGGACCCACCAGCTACATCTTCGCAGGCAAGGAAGTGCCTGACAGTTGGGACCCACCTGGTCGAAGCGTACATAGGGTTGTCATTCTGGTCGCGAACGTGTACGTACATACTGGTCGTTGTAGAGGCGCGCACGTAGCATGTACACGTACGTACAGCAGCGAGGGTGCAAGAAAGAAAATACGGCCACGTATGTACATACGGGCAGGGTCTCGAACGCCTACTCGCGCATACGTACATGGCTGGGTTAGAACGGAGAAACAGTGTCGTCGTCGTATTCATGGGGAGCCAACCGGCTGGGTCGGAACAGAATGCGTGGTTGTGTTCATCGGGAGGGCTTGGACGGAACAGGGATGGAAACGAGGCCTGGCGTACCACACAACGGAGGAAATGGAACTTCTACGTTCGGAACAGGGTCCTGTTGATCGGGAGGGGTGTGGCGTACCGCAAAACGGAGGAAACGGACCTCCTACGGTCGAAACGGGGGTCCTGTTGATCGAGAGGGGTGTGGCGTACCGCAAAACGGACGAAACGGACCTCCTACGATCGAAACAGGGGTCCTGTTGATCGGGAGGGGTGTGGCGTACCGCAAAACGGACGAAACGGACTTGTGTTGGAGCGCTACGGTCGAAACGGGGGTCCTGTTCATCGGGAGGGGTGTGGCGTACCGCAAAACGGGACTCCACGGGATACTGTTCATCTCCACCGTCGACCTCCTCCAGCCTCCACGGGCTACCGTCGACTCCTCCAGCCTCCACAGGCTCCTGTTCATCCAGCCTCCACCGCGCGCTACTCCACCGGCTACTGTTCAACCACCCCTCCACTGTCTACTGTTCATCCAGCCCTCCACCTTCCACTGTTCATCCAGCCCTCCACACCATGGGGTCATGTTCAACCACCCCTCCACGGCCACCCCTCCACCGTCTACTGTTCATCCAGAGGCAACGCCACCACTCACTGTTCATCCA
>NC_041387.1:589685101-589687019 GCF_002162155.2 Triticum dicoccoides
CTGTTCATCCAATCGATCGACTTCAGTTAGCAGCAGTAGCGAAGGAATCTCTCCATCGGGTTCAGTTAACAGCCATCGACCAATCGCTCGGGTTCAGTAACGCGTAGCCTACAGTGCAATCGCTCGGGTTCAGTTAGAGCCCAACGCCTCGCTTCAGTTCAGTTAGAGCCAACGCCTCGCACACACACGCGTACGTGTACGAGAGAAACGCGCATCGCTCGGCCCCCGACCTCCCACCGTAACCGGGAACTCCCCAAAATTTTCCTCGCCCTCGCTTCTACCACGGTTTTTTCCCTCATGGACGGCCCAAAGAATGTCATGCAGCTACGTCTCCGGCCCGCCCAGGATGAAAAGCCCATTTTCTGTCATGATTTTTTGTCATAGAAGTAGGATCCCACCACATCTACGATGATACCGGGTTTTGTCACAATTATCATCATAGAAGTGTCATATGTATGACAGAAAAAAATTCGTTCGGCCCAAAATGTCACGGATGTGTCTTTTTTTGTACTGAAGGGATGATGCAGCACAGCTTCAGTAGGTATTTCCCTCAGTTATGAAACCAAGGTTATCGAACCAGTAGGAGAACCAAGCAACACTATGTAAAGGGTACCTGCACACAAAGAACAAATACTTGCAACCCAACGTGTAAAAGGGGTTGTCAATCCCTTTCGGTAACGGTGGCAGAAATTGGCACGTTGACGGGATAAAAATTGTGGTAGATTGTTTGATGCAAATAACAACAAATAAAATTCAGCAAGATATGTTTGGGTTTTTGATAATATAGATCTGAAAATATATAATGAGAAAATAGACCCGGGGGCCGTAGGTTTCACTAGTGGCTTCTCTCAAGAAATAGCACACGGTGGGTAAACAAATTACTGTAGGGCAATTGATAGAACTTCAAATAATTATGACGATATCCAAGCAATGATCATTATATAGGAATCACGTCCAAGATTAGTAGGGAGACTCCTGTCTGCATCTACTACTATTACTCCACACACAGCGACCACTATCCAGCATGCATCTAGTGTATTAAGTTCATGGAGAAACGAAGTAATGCAATAAGAACGATGACATGATGTAGACAAGATCTATTCATTTAGGAACAGACCCCATCTTATTATCCTTAATGGCAACGATCAATACGTGTCTTGATGCCCGTTCTGTCACTGGGAAAGAACACCGCACGACCGAACCCATCACAAAGCACCTCTTCCCATGGCAAGAAAAATCGATTTGGTCGGCCTAACTAAACCAAAGATTCGAAGAAGTACGAGGCTATAAGTAATCATGCATATAAGAGATCCAAATAAGACTCGAATAACTTTCATGGATGAAATAGATCTAAACATAAACTCAAAGTTCATCGGATCCCAACAAACACACCGCAAAAAGAGTTACATCAAATAGATCTCCAAGAGACCATTGTATTGAGAATCAAAAGAGATAGAGGAAGCCATCTAGCTACTAACTCACTACTAGGGAAAACCTTATACACAGAATCTTACCAGTAGCGCTTGTTAAAATGAGGCGCTACTGCTACTTAGCAGTAGCGCGTCTGCTAAAACCGCGCTACTATTACCCCCTTAGCAGTAGCGCGGCAGAAACAGAACGCGCTACTACTACAATTGCCACACTGTTCCCGACGTGCTAGGTATATTAGTAGTGCCCTTCTAGAAATGGTGCTACTACTACGGATTTTAGCAGCAACGCGTTTTTCCTCCCCACGCTACTGTTAAAGCTATTTTCACCTAACCCCCCGCGCGGCCTGATTCCCTCTCCTCTGCTTCCTCCCCCAATTCCCCACTCTCTCTTCTCCCCCTCATCGCCTCCGCCTTGCCACCGTCTCCCCCGACCCCGCCTCGCTGCCGTCTCCCCCGACCCCGCCTCACCGTCGTCTCCCTCGACCTGC
>NC_041387.1:589687262-589711769 GCF_002162155.2 Triticum dicoccoides
CCCTCGACCTGCATCGCCGCCGTCTTCTCCGACCCCGCCTCACCGCCGTCTCCCCCGACCCCGCCTCACCGCGCCTCGGTGCCGCCGTCTCCCCCGACCCCATCTCTCTCCTCGGCCGCCCACTGTAAGCACTCTCCCCTTCCGATCCCTCTTGTTTGCCTAGTATGAACCCTAGCTATTTAGTGCTAGTTAGTATGAACCCTAGGCTATTTTTAGTGCTAGTTAGTTAATTACAATTAGTACTAACCATATTTAATTAGGTAGTACGAACCCTAGTTAAAAATGGATACTTATATGGTAATTAGGGCAATAGTTCCTAGGTACTAATTAGCTAGTAAGAATTAGGTACTAATTAGCTAGGTACTAGTTTATTTTTATTTATAGTAAGTTTATTTTTAGTAAGAACTAATTGAATTAATAGAACTAGTTAGTAAGAACTTGTTGCTATTTTTTTAGTTAAAGCAATTTTTCCCGCATCGACGTGGACGATGCCTATCCCGCATCCTCGTCGTCAAGTCGGCGGAGGACGACACCTGCTTGACCAGATGGGCCATTTTCGGGACTAGGCTCCATCGGGGTGGTACTAGGAGGCGCTACCTACCGGGGGGCGCAGGTTGGTGAGGAGCCAGCCTGTCGTTGACCCGAACCTTCTTTGGTGGCAGTCGCGTGGGCCAGTGACGGTCCAGAGGCTCGAGGACCCCGCAGAGGTGGTGCGTCACCGTGTCAGTGAGGAGGACGCGCACGTCCGTCGCTACTTGTTTGCGTTGGAGCACAGGTTCTCCAATACCTGGCAGGTTCTCCAGGGATCTCACTGGAGCTATGATCCCGTGATGGTTCCTTCTCTGTGGGTGTCCACCGCCCGTGCCGATACCCGTCGTGTGCTACGGTTTTAGTTGTATTAGTGATGTTATATGTACGACACTATTCATGATGTATTAGTGATAATATTCGAGATGTACGGACGCATGAGATGATTTACTTTTGCTTATTGAATGCATGCTAATTTGAGTCCTATAAGATATTTTGAAATGTATATCTTGTGTTGCTCAAATAGGATATGTGCTTGCCCAAGTGGCCGGTCATGTTTGCAGGTTACACCTCCAAGTGGCCTATGTTTTGCCGAAGTGTTGATTCATTTCTGTTCCGGCAAATTTCAGGCGCTCGATATGTCCTATTTTAGCAAAGGTCATGCCGGATTTTTCCGTGAATTTTGGCATGACTTGTGCCAGAATATGTAGGAAATATCGAGTGCCCCGGATTTGTGTGCTGAGTATCCTGGTAGTTTTCTTCGATCGATTTTCAATTAATGTTTCAACTATGAACATAGGAAATGTCTGACGACGAAAAGGATTTCGGTATTTGCAGAGACTGCGAAGACGAGCGCGGCCTGTGCGACAGAATCTTCCTAGATGATGATAGGCACTTCAGCATCAAGCTGGACGAGAACTTCGAAGTGGATACAGTAAGTCACAACGACAAGTATTTTTTCGTAATTAAGCATAACATCTGCTTCATTTGCTTCAACTTATTATTATTTGTACTATTCTACTAGCGTATCCCCTGCCATGCAAGAGTTTTTGTATTGGGTAAGATAGGTAGCAGTCGTACTATGGAGGTAAAGAAAGTTTACTTGAAGACCGAGCATGGTTATATTTTCCACGCAAAATTATACAATTCAGATGACTACACCTATTTTGGATGCAAAACATGGGGAGCACTATGAAAGACTTATGCATTTGAGCCTGATATGGTTATCACCTTTGATATTCGTCCGGAAGATGATATTGAAGGTAATACCGACATCTGGGTCGATGTGCAGACGCCTCCAGTTATACTATTATGTAAGTTTCTCAACCATATTTATGTCTTTGATATTGTTTATTCAAAAATAGTTGACAACTAATTTGTATTGTCAGCTTATTTTGGTGCAAGCAAACATGTCCAGCGCTTGGTAGAAAGGACCATATACTGTGTCGGGGCTGAACTCAACTGCGAGGAGCTTAGTCATTATGTTTCATGGCTTGCGGATCTTGATACTATCAAGACACATTTTCTTCCTGCATTTAGAAATGTTAGTACTGAAAACGTGCGACCAATAGTGTTCGTAATGAACTATGGTCACATCTATTTAGGAAGGATGGTAAGATTTTTACTATTTGTCCTCAGTGCATCTTTTCCATACATTATTTTTGAAGCTAAACTTCATTGCTAAGTATGTTACCATACGATGTTCTTCAACAGGGACTCCCGATGAGTGTTGTGCCTTATGGGATCGAGACAAAAGGTACCATGAGTATTATTAGTTTATGGCCAAGATATCCTACAGATTACTTTAGTGCATTCAAGATTAGCGACGGATGCTTAATAGTGCAAGACTGGACCAAATATGTGATGGGGGAGCGCAGAGAAGTACTAGGGGGCAGCAAACAGATGCGCTACCCATGATTAGGAGACAGGTTCATCTGCATGCTCCAACTTGGTCAAGGAGGAGAGCTATACATGTTTTATGTTATTTTACCTAAGAGAGAGCAACAAGAGTGATTAGCTAGCTAGAATTGAGTTTGAAGATGATGATGTGCTACACTATTACTATGATGATAAAATAGCTAGTGTTGGTGGTAATGACTATGATGATTATTATTAGCTAGTGTTAGTGGTGATTAAATAAATATTGTTGGTGATAATGACTATGATGATGATTAAATAGCTTGTTCTGGCGGATTAGATTCAAGTGGAGGCAACATGCGGTGCACATCGAAAGTACTACTAGTCCAAACTAGATCAAGTTTGGATTAGTAGTATACTTTTGACACGCACCACATATTGCCTCCACTTGAACCGAATCCACCTTCATTTGACACACTGTTATGGACATAATGATGTAAACCTCATAACTGGTATTGTACCAATATTTGTACGATGGAGAGAAAACCGCATAAATACACTAAAAATAAAAAATAAAAAATGAATACTAGTAGCGATGGAGGGAAAACGTGCTGCCACTAGTTACATTAGCAGTAGCGTGGGTGTGAACAAACGCTGCAGCTATTTGTCCTAGCAGTAGCGCGTGCTGGCACGCATTACTGCTAAGCAATAGCTGTAGCACCTTATTAGTAGCGCGCCTACCCGCGCTACTAGTGAGCACAAAACCCGCGCTACTGCTAGGGTTTTCCCTAGTAGTGACTACGGACCCATAGGTCTACAATGAACTACTCACGCATCATCGGAGAGGTACCAATGAGGATGATGAACCCCTCTGTGGTGGCGTCTAAATTGGATCTGGTGTTTCTGGAACTTGCGGCGGCTGGAATTATGTTTTGTCGACTCCCCCATGGTTTTTGGATTTTCAGGGTATTTATAGAGCAAAGAGGTAGTGCAAGAGGCGGCCGAGGTGGGCACAACCCACTAGGGCGCGCCTGGGCTCCTAGGCACGCCCAGGTGGGTTGTGCTCCCCTCAGAGCCCCCCCTCTGGTACTTGTTTGGCCCAACAGGTGTCTTCTGGTCCAGAAAAAACTCCATAAAGTTTTGCTGCATTTGGACACCGTTTGGTATTGATTTTCTATGAAGTAAAAAACAAGCAAAACAGCAATTGGCATTGGGCACTACGTCAATAGGTTAATCCCAAAAAATGATATAAACTTGCTATAAAATGATTGTAAAACATCAAAGAATGATAATATAACAGCATGGAACAAGCAAAAATTATAGATTCGTTGGAGACGTATCAGCATCCCCAAGCTTAATTCCTACTCGTCCTCGAGTAGGTAAATGATAAGAACAGAATTTCTGATGTGGAATGCTGCCTATCATGTTCATCACATATTCTTTTCTTTTATATCATGGACATTTGGAATTTTATATGGTTCAAATCAATAGTATAGTTTTAACATGAAGATGTCAATACTCAAGCATATCAAGAAGCAATCATGTCTTACAAAATATCAACACTAAAAAAAGTTATCCCTAGTCCATTATGCTCATTCATTGATCCATTCATGAAACACACTCACATATTAGCTACACCCAATGATCAAGTACGATCATAGTTCCCCTTAGTACGTGCTTTGTAAGAGAAGATGGAGACTCAAATAAAAAAATGCATAAACTAAATAGAATGCCCCTTTGCAGAGGGAAGTAGGGATTTGTAGAGGTGCAAGAGCTCAAAGTGAAAGAAATAGAGATAAAAACATTTTGGGTGGCATGCTTTTCCTGTCAGCGAAAACAATCGAGTAGTTACCAATACTTTCCATGCTAGATATATCAGAGGCGGTTCCCCAATAGAAAATAAAGTTTATTACTTTTTCCACCATACTTTCACATTACACGGCTAGCCGTATCCATGGGTGCCATCTATACCAACACTTTCCAAGGAATAGATTATTTGTCAACATAAAGTAAATTCATTTTTCATTTCGGGACTAGGCATCCCTAATACCTTTGCCATACTCTCGTGCAATGGCAAGTGAATAAACACTCATCTTGATAATAACACATATAGCATGGAAAAATATTAGCCACCCCCTATTGTTTCATGAGCGGTACGAGCACACAAAAAGGAAATTTATTTTGAAGATTAGAGATGGAACATACAAATGTGCTTAGAATGGCATGGAAATACCGCATATAGGTAGGTATAGTGAACTCATATCGAAAAACTAGGTTTAAGGATTTTGGATGCACAAGTAGTATTCCTACTTGGTACAAGTGAAGGGTAGCAAAAAGATTGAGAAGCATCCAACCAAGTAAGGAAAAATCTCATAAGCGAGCATTAAGCATAACTAACACCGAATAGTGCACCACAAGTAGGATGTAATTTCATTGCATAACTATTGACTTTCGGGCTTGCATAGGGAATCACAAACCTTAACACCAATATTCTTACTAAAGCACAATTACTCATCAACATGACTCACATATCACTATCATCATATCTCATAACTATTACAAAGAATCAAGTTTATTTTGTCCAATGATCTTCATGAAAGTTTTTATTATATCCCTCTTGAATATCTATCACTTTGGGACTAATTTCATATGTTGCTTTTGATAGCTCAAACAAATCTAAGTGAAGAACATGAGCATAAAAAAATTGTCTCTCAAAATAATATAAATGAAGCATGAGAGAATTTTTTTTCAAAAATTACTAACTCTCAAATGAATCTAAGTGAAGCATGAGAGCATTTCTCCAAAAATATTAAAGCACGCCGTGCTCAAAAAGATATAAGTGAAGCATAGAGCAATTCCATAGCTCAAAAAGTTTAAGTGAAGCACATAGAGCAATTCTAACAAATCACAGCATAATTTTGGCTCTCTCAAATAGGTGTGTTTAGCAAGGATACTTCACACAAAACAAAAACAAGCAAATACTCATATAATACAAGATGCTCCAAGCAAAACTCATGATATGTGACGAATAAAAATATAGCTCCAAGTAAAATACCGATGGTTGTTAGAAGAAAGAGGGAATGCCACCCAGGGCATCCCCAAGATTAGTTGCTTGTTTGTCCTTGAATATTACCTTGGGGTGCCATGGGAATCCCCAAGATTAGGCTCTTCTTACTCCTTATTCCTTCATACATCATGATCTCACCCAAAACATGAAAACTTCAATCACACAAAACTTAACAAAACCTTCGTGAGATCCGTTAGTATAACAAAGCAAATCACCTCTCTAAGTACTGTTGCAAACCCATTCATATTTTATTATTGCATTATATCTACTGCATTCCAACTTTTCTATGGCTCATACCCCCCGATACAACCCATAGATTCATCAAAATAAGCACACAATGCAACGAAAACAAAATCTGTCAAAAACAGAATAGTCTGTAGCAATATGAAAACTTCGTATACTTCTGTAACTCCAAAAATTCTGAAAAATTAGGAAAACATAGGAAATTTGTGTATCAATCTTTTTTAAAAAATTCAGAGCAAAATCACGTTTCTGTGATTTATGGAAATTATTTTACTGAGCGCAAAAGTTTCTATTTTTCAACAAGATCGAATCAACTATCACCCAACATGATCCCAAAGGCTTTGCTTGGCCCAAACACTAATTAAAACATAAAAACACATCTAATTAGAGGCATAATTTTACAAACACTCAAGAACAGAAGAAAAAGACAAACATAAATTTTATTCATTGGGTTGCCTCCCAACAAGCGCTATCGTTTTACGCTCCTAGCTAGGGATTCAAGTATTATCATCTTTCTTCTTATTTTCTATAGATATATTTTTATCAGGAGGTTTTGCAAAAATGACTTGAAACACATTATCCATAGAAATTTTAGCATTATCAAGTTGCACATCTTCGTATCCCCTTTGATTTCCAGCAACAATCCAAGAATATCATTGATTATTATCATTGAAAACTTGTTGGATTATATCTAAAGCGCGGATTTCCTTTGTAAGATTCTTATAAAAAATTTGATTATTACCAAGAAAATGTCTCAACATGTAATCACTATTGTAAATAATCTCATCTATTACTGGTTTTTCATGGCTCATACCATAAAAAACAAAGATTTCCCTAGCTTCTCGTATTATGTAATCAAATTCATTCATAAGAACGTGGGTAGCTATCTTTTTAGCTTTAGGATCTTTTATGGATGGTAGCTCATAAAACAATCTTTGCAAGGTAGGATGCATACAGATAAATCTATTTTCAAGTTTAAGAACTAGTGGTGATATAGCTTCCACACAATATTTAGTTCTTTTAAGTATAGGGGCATCATCAAGAGTCAAATTCCCAACACAATTGAAAAATTCTTGGATATGTTATTTTGCCCATAACATTCCCTTGCCCCAAAACAAAAGTTTTGGCATCCAGATTGCCAGATCTTCCAATTTTAGGAGTCAGGGCATCATCTGTTTATGCCATACCAAAGTCACTCATGATGACAAGTTCAAGCAAATAAGAGATCTGACGAGAAAACGACGAACGAAGAAGAGGGCGAATAAAACGGAATTTTTTTTGAAGTGTGGGATATTAAAACGAGAGGTAAATGGCAAATAATGTAAATTGTAAGGAGATGAGATTTGTGATGAGGAACCTGACAGATGTTGATGATGTCTCCCCGGCAACGGCACCAGAAATTCCTTTTGATGTCGCTTGAACTACGTCGGTATTTCCCCAAAGAGGAAGGGATGATGTAGCACAGCTTCGGTAGGTATTTCCCTCAGTTATGAAACCAAGGTTATCGAACCAGTAGGAGAACCAAGCAACACTATTGAAAGGATCGAGAAGAGGTGTCTAGAGGGGGGGTGATTAGACCCTCAACAAACAAAGTTGGAAGTTTTTAAGTTTTTCAAGTTGAGGTGGTAGATTAACACAATTTCAAGCATACACAATACAATTCAAGCAAGCATGCAAAGAGTATATGAGCAGCCGAAAGTAAAGCATGCAACTTTTAAGAAAGTAAAGGGATGGGATTGGAGTGTACTTGTCACGCCCAATATGTGATACTATCCTAAACATACTCGAAGGTCCCACAAAGGATAGAACCTCATATTGAAACGCTTTGCAAGGTGGATATCATTACATCAACATTACATAATAGGTGGGGATACATACAAAAGGCATACAATGCCACACGAATACAACATCATCTTACATAGAGCACCATCCGACTACGGATGAAACACAAACAGAAACACAAACAACATCCACCCTGCTAGCCCAGGCTGCCGACCTGGAACCTATCCCCTGATCGAAGAAGAAGCAGAAGAAGAACTCCAAACAAGCAAACATCGCTCTCGCGTCATGATCATCGCAAAACCTGTACCTGCAACTGTTGTTGTAGTAATCTGTGAGCCGCGAGGACTCAGCAATCCCATTACCATGGGTATCAAGACTAGCAAAGCTTAAAGGGAAAGGAAGGGGTAAAGTGGTGAGGTTGCAGCAGCGACTAAGCATATATGGTGGCTAACATACGCAGATAAGAGCGAGAAGAGAGCAAATGGAACGGTCGCGAAACTAGCAATGATCAAGAAGTGATCCTGAACTCCTACTTACGTCAAACATAACCCAAAGACCGTGTTCACTTCCCGGACTCCACCGAGAAGAGACCATCACGGCTACACACGCGGTTGATGCGTTTTAATTCGGATCTGGTGTCAAGTTATCTACAACCGGACATTAACAAATTCCCATCTGCCTATAACCACAGGCACGGCTTTCGAAAGTTTAAACCCTGCAGGGGTGTCCCAACTTAGCCCATGATAAGCTCTCGCGATCAACGAAGGATATACCTTCTCCCAGGAAGACCCGATCAGACTCGGAATCCCGGTTTACAAGACATTTCGACAATGGTAAAACAAGACTAGCAAAGCCGCCCGATGCACCGACAATCCTGATAGGAGCTGCACATATCTCGTTCTCAGGGCAACACCGGATAGGTCAGCCTATGAGTAAAACCAGCCCTCGAGTTGCCCCGAGGTGGCCCCGCAGTCTGCCTGGTTCGGACCAACACTTAGACAAGCACTGGCCCGGGGGGGCTAAAATAAAGATGACCCTCGGGTTGGCCGACCCAAGGGAAGGGTATAGGTGGTGGTGAGGGAAATGGTAAAACCAAGGTTGGGCCTTGCTGGAGGAGTTTTATTCAAAGCGAACTGTCGAGGGGTCCCATAAATCAGCCAACCGCGTAAGGAACACAAAATCCGGGAACATAACACCGGTATGATGGAAACTAGGGCGGCAAGAGTGGAACAAAACACCAGGCATAAGGCCGAGTCTTCCACCCTTTACCAAATATATAGATGCATTAATTAAATAAGAGATATTGTGATATCCCAACATAATCCTGTCCACCATGGAGCAATCTTCAACTTCACCTGCAACTAACAACGCTATAAGAGGGGCTGAGCAAAAGCGGTAACATAGCCAAGCAACGGTTTGCTAGGAAGGGTGTCAAATGTTAGAGGTTCATGGCAATTTGGGATGGCTTGATAAACAGGTGATAGGTAGCGCAGCATAGCGATAGAATGAAGCAACTAGCATAGCAATGATAGTAGTGAGATCCAGGGTAGCGGTCATCTTGCCTGAAATCCCGCAAGGAAGAAGAACAAGTCCATGAAGAAGATGAAGCCACGAAGACGAACCAAGCGTAGACGAACGAATCCTCACGATCGCAACGAAACGGGAACTATCGAGAAGAAGCACACAACATAGTAAACACACCACACATGAACAAGGCATGATGCACAACAAGCATGACGCATGACAAATCTATATGAGGCTACTCATGGCAAGGGATGATGCAAACAAGAGCAACACATCAAGGCAAGTTTAAATGAGGCCGGGAACAACATATAACAATTCCGGTAAGTCCTCATATGCAAATTTCGAAATTGGACCAGATCTGAATAAACCTTATGTTCAAGTTGTTAAACAGCAAGTTAAGATTCACCAAGATGATCTACACGAGATTCTAATCAAGTTTCATATAAAGTTCATTATATTTGGAGCTACGGCCTAGAAGATATGAGCAAAACAAGTTAAACATGGCATTGATGCAAAATGCATTCGAACATCAAGAAAACACACCAAAACAAGGATGAAACATGATAATATGAAGCTACATGCAAGCAAGTTTCATATAGAGCACACTCAAAACGGAGCAACGATTCAACACGCACACATGAAACAAGTTATAATAACAATCTGTCCAAAACAGTAACTAGGCATATTGCAAGCATCAAAACAACATGCTACAGGACCTCAACAAGAAAACAAAAGGCATGGACATGATGTACAGGTAAAGCATAACAAAACATGAACACTGAGCTATCTCCAGAAATCACTAGAACATGCTCCAAAACACATGGCAAGATTGCAAATAATAACAGTTTCAGACTTTGCAGAAAATAACATCAGGTTGCAATGTTTAGAGCTTTCAAACAGCATGTTACAGGAACTTATCATGGCAAACAAAGGCATGGCATGATACTACTAAATTCATAGAACAAAGGTCCCTTACTGACCATGAGTCAAAAAGGAACAGAAAATATGATGGCACCCATGTAAACATAGCAAGTTATAATACAGATTCGTACATGGCAGGAACAACAATAAGTAGGCATGTTGGTGAGCTTGTACCACTCACCACAGAGCAATAAATGGCATGGCAAGGCACCCAACAGTAAGAAGACATGTTTACGAAGCTAAGCATGGCAATAGAAAGTTCATAGGGTACATGGAACACTAGCAACAATCATGGCAACAACTGAACTTAATGTTAACAGGCTGATAGCAACATTATATAGCAACTTTGGAGCAAGATTACAACAAGCTAAAGCAGGCTATAAATGCAACTAGGGGCATGGATGGATAGAGAATGACATGTATAACAAAACACCCTTAGTGAACATCTCCAGATTATGCATAGAATGACTTGTAGCAGCGGGTTTACATAGCATCACGAAATAACAGATTCAGCCTAGCAAAACAGCAACAGCAAGTACACTACTTAACAAGCTTGATTCACTCACCACAAGTCATTGAATGACAAGATAAGCATAGCATCAGCAAGAAGACATGTTTATGAAGCTAACAAAGGCAAGAACAAGTTCATAGCATGCAAGGATCAACTACAACAACCTTGGCAAAATTGAATAACATGTAAACAATCTGCCAGGAAACATTTTGTAGCACAAGTAGAGCACGAAAATGACATGCTAGACTACTCCATAATTGCAAACAGGGGCATGAATGGATAGAGGAAAACCATATGTTCAAAACATCCTTACTGAAGTATCTCAAAATATGCTTGGATCTCTATGTAGCATCAAGTTTACATGGCATAAAAATAACAGCAGAACAGGGACTGAAATCAGCAACATCACGAAGCCTAGTTTGCATGCTTGTTCTAGTCACCACATTGATCACAAAAATAGATGGTAAGCACCTCTGTAAATAAGACATGGCATAGTTCAAACACATGTAGACATCAACCTCATAGGATGCACACATCAAACATGGCAAAAATGACAAATGAACAAGTTCTGTTAACAAACAGCAGACAACATCATATAGCACTCTTGCAACGATGATTCAGGCATCAAGATGGACTCAAATGAACATGATTCAATAGAATGAAATGAATTAATCGTTGAGTCTAACAATTTGACATATTACACGCACGAAACGGAGCAGTATGAATGGAGTTATGATGCAATGAACAGGACAACATTATGCAAAATATTCGGGGACTTGGAGGAATTTTCAGAGGGGTAAAGTCAACCTTTGTCTTCTAGATCCAGATCCGGGGCACGGTTCCCGAGGTTGGTCAGAACCTCGCCGGAGACGACAGGGACGGCGACCGGAGTTGAGGAAAAGGCCGGGGGAGGCGGATCCGGCCGGTCCCGTCCCGGATCCGGCCGAGGACGCCGGCGACCGGGCGCGGCGGCGAGCGGGGTGGCGCGGGGGTGGAGGACGAGGCCCGCGGCGGCGGACGCGGCACGGAGGCGGCGACGCACCTCCGGCAGACAGAGGAGAGCCCGACGGCGGCGGGGGAGGCGCGGGCCGAGGCCGCGGCGCACGGCGGCGGCGCACCACGGCGGCGGGGCGCGGACTGCGCGGAGGGCGAGCGCGGGCGGTGACGACGAGGCGGCGGACGGCGGCGGAGTCCGGCGGCACAGGGCGCGGGCTTCGGACGGGCGGCGGCGGGCGGCGGCGCGGGCCCCGCGGGCCGGATCTAGGCCGCGCGGGCCCTAGCGGCGGAGGAGAGAGATGGGGGCTGGCGGCGGCGACGTGGCGCGGCGCGATTGGGCGCGGGCGGCGGCGCGGCTGAGGTGGCGGACGGCGATTGGCTGGAGCGACGTGTCCGGCAGACATGTCCGGCGCGGATGGACATGTCTGGCGGCGCGAGGAGGAAAACTGCTAGGGTTAGGGTGGATTTGATCCGCGAATTTCGGGGGGAGGGGCATATTTATAGATTCTGGGAGCGAGGAGAGTCCAAATGTGGAGCGGTTTTCGCCCACACGATCGTGATCGAACGACCGACAGCATGGAGGGGAGTTTGCTGGGTTTGGGGCCACTTTGGAGGGGTGTTGGGCTGCAAGACAAAAGAGGCTTTTACGGTTACCCGGTTAACCATTGGAGTATCAAACGACCTCCAAATGGCACGAAACTTGACAGGCGGTCTATCGATGGTATACCAAGGCCGCTTGGCAAGACTCGGTCCATTCCGAGAACGTTTAACACCCGCTCACAACGAGAGACAAAAAGGAGGGCGCGGGATGACATAGGAGTGCCGGATTGCAAAACGGACAACGGGGAAAAAGCTCGGATGCATGAGACGAACACGTATGCAAAAATGAAATGCACATGATGACATGGCAATATGCAACACGCAAGCAAATGACATGGCAACTACGGCGAATAACTGGGAGACACCTGGCGCATCGAATCCGGGGCGTTACAATTGGAGTGTGCAAACGCAATTGGAGACTTCAACCCACGAAGGGTAATGGTTGCGCGAGTCCGTGGAGGTCTCCACCCACGAAGGGTCCACGAATAAGATACCTTGTCTATCCCATCATGGTCATCACCCATGAAGGACTTGCCTCACTAGGGTAGATCTTCACGAAGTAGGCGATCTCCTTGCCCTTACAAACTCCTTGGTTCAACTCCACAATCTTGACAGAGGCTCCCAAGTGACACCTAACCAATCTAAGGGACACCACTCTCCAAAAGGTAATAGATGGTGTGCTGATAATGAAATCCTTGCTCTTGTGCTTCAAATGATAGTCTCCCCAACACTCAACTCTCTCTCTCACACAGATTTGGCTATGGTGGAAAGATGATTTGAGTGGAAAGCAACTTGGGAGAGGCTAGAGATCAAGATTCATATGGTAGGATTGGAATATCTTGGTCTCAACACTTGAGTAGGTGGTTCTCTCTCAGAAAATGAGTAGTGGAAGTGTAGGTACATTCTGATGGCTCTCCTCATGAATGAAGAATGGGTGGAGGGGTATATATAGCCTCCACACAAAATCTAACCGTTACACACAAATTCCCAAACTCGGTGGGACCGAATCAGCAAACTTGGTCAGACCGATTCAGGTCAAAATATGAACGTTAGAGTTTTTGATGGGACCTACTTGGTCATCTCGGTGGGATCGATGTTCAGGGGTTAGGGTAAAACCTCAACTCGGTTTGACCGATTACTCAAACTCAGTGAGACCGATTTTGGTAATAATCAAACAGAGTATTAGTCAAGCAAACTTGGTGGGACCGATTGCACAAACTCGGTGGGACCGATTTTGTTGCAATAAGTCACAAAGAATTTGCAAGACCATCTCGGTGAGACCGAGATCCCATCGGTGAGACCAAAGTGACTAGGGTTTGGTAGTGGATGAATAAGATGAAACTCGGTGGCGCCGGATAGACAAAGTCGGTGGGGCCGAGTTTGACATTTAGGTTTAGGACATATGTGGATGTGAGAAAGTGGCTGAGGGTTTTGGAGCATATCACTAAGCACTTTGAGAAAGCAAGCCATTAAGCAACACCTCATCCCCTTTTAATAGTATTGGCTTTCCTATGGACTCAATTTGATCTTGGATCACTAAAATGGAAAATGTAGAGTCTTGAGATTTTGCCAATATTTGTCCTTAGCATCTTGAAGGGGTTCCACATCCTCTTGTCCATGTACATGCCACTCCAATGTTGAACTTATCTGAAATGCACTAGGTAGAAGTATTAGTCTAACAAGAGATATGTTGTCATGAATTACCAAAATCACCCAGGGAGCACTTGTGCTTTCAATCTCTCCCTTTTTGGTAATTGATGACAACATACATCAAAGCTTTAGATAAAGATGTAAAGAAATATCAAGTAAAGCTTTGGAAAGACATGAAACATGCATTGGCTCCCCCTACATGTATACAATCATGTGATGATAGATCATAAGAGTATGAGAATGCATAAACATGTCAGAGCAAGCAATGAGTTACATGTCTCTTGGCTATATGCATCAGAGCAAATGATATAGATACTGGAAATATACCTTCATGTTCATGAGTCTCTCTTGAAAACAATATGTACCACAACAAGAGATCTTCATGCACATGAGTGTGATGCATATACTTACCTTGTGGTCTTGAGCTAGCTTTAAGAAGATGTACCTGGATAAACAAGGTTAGATAACACAAGAACATCTACTAGACAGAGCAAGAACTAAAGAACACAAGAATACCGAGACTGGGATGACATGTAGAGTGTGAGTACTAGGTACTCTATTTTTATATTGACATGTCCCCAAGAATAAATATATCCAATGAATTCCAAAGAGTTTCTTCCCTTAGATGTCTTTCTCCCCCTGAATCTGACATGGGATAATGGGAGTAGTTAGGGTAGCAGAAAATCAGAGCAAACAAGAAAATAACCATAGCAAGATGAAGTCATAACATATACTATCATGTCTTTCCCCTCTTGAAGACGCGAGACAACTTTCCTCTTAAAAATAAGAGCATCAGGAGAAGCTTTAGGAGTGCATTCTCTCTTATGTGATAATCTTTGATGTGCTCTCTCTCCCCCTTTGACATCAATTTCCAAGAAGGTACTTCTGGAGCATTAGTCAAGTAGGTTTAGTCCTTGAGTCACATTACAAAGCCACGTGTAATATGGATACTGGTAGAGGATAAGTCACAAAGAGTGGAGCTGGAACTAATATGCAGAATGCAAGTGACCCAGATTTTGTCTCAGGACTGAAATCGGTAGCACCGAGTGGTTGCAATCGGTGGCACCGAGTTGATTCGGTTCAGCCGAAGAAATCAATCCGGTGAGACCGAGTTCAACCCAGAGAGTAACTTCTTGTCTCCTTAGCTCACTAGGCAAATAAGATCTCACAAGGATATGCAAGGAATTAACTGAAAGATTTGCAATGAATTGGATTCAGGGAAATGCAGAGAAAAGAAGAGAAATCTAGATGAAGTTTTTTTGAAAGGGGAACTAGCATGCATGAGACAAATGCAAGGGCACATAGAAACAACAGAGAACTTCATCTAGAATTGGTCGGTGACAAAGTAATGTATGTTAGAGTATATTGACTTAGGAGTCAAGTGAAGACACTTGATCATAGGTCATACTCATCGTTTAAGCTCAAAATGGGGTTGCCATTTTTTGTTTAAGCATTTTGATGTATTATCATCTTGTTGAGTTGCTTTGACCCATGTCTTGGGGTTAAGCTTCTCTAAGATGGAATGACACACCTTGGGTGGTGGTGATGAACTTGGTCATGTAGTTGAACTTGGGTAGGGTGCTCAAGTTGATGTAGATCATCAAGAGTTGGGAGCACCACTTGTAGTTGAAGTTCATCTTCCTACATGGGTTAGTCTTGCAAGGAAGAGCACTTGTGTATCCGAAGTGACAATCATAAAATTTGATATCAATTAAAATTTGATATAAGGAATTTGTCAAAGGATATATTGAATGGATTTGTGCTTGCTTGTATTCATCCACCATTGTAGAGACTTGGAGATATAGAGATTCCTTAAAATGTGATTGAGTTGCAATCTCATAGAGTTGGGCTTATCCAAGTTCCTACAAGGGTTAGATAGCATGCAAGAATACAAGAGTATCCAAGACATATGATCATCATAAGAGAATGGTCAAGGATTAGTCATAGTAAGGCTCATCCCTTGCATGAATCCACATGGAGTTTCTACTCCAAATTTGAGGCATCAATGATGTTCAATTCACCTATCAACCTGCAAAACACTTTCTCATCATGTGGTTTAGTGAATATATCCGCCAATTTCTTGTCGGTACGAACATGCTTAAGTTTGATGTCTCCCTTAGCAACATGATCTCGAATGAAATGATGACAAACTTCAATATGCTTAGTTCGAGAATGTTGCACGGGATTATGAGCAACCTTAATAGCACTCTCATTGTCGCAAAGCAACGGAACATGTTTCACATATATCCCATAATCTTTAAGAGTTTGGGTCATCCAAAGTAATCGAGCACAACATGAACCAGCGGCAATGTACTCCGCTTCGGCGGTGGATAAGGATACTGAGTTTTGTTTCTTGGAGGACCAAGACACAAGAGATCTACCAAGAAATTGACAAGTACCCGAAGTAGACTTTCTATCAACCTTGTCACCGGCATAGTCCGAGTCGGAGTAGCCAACAAGATCAAAAGAAGACCACTTAGGATACCAAATGCCAAAATTTGGTGTATGTATTAAGTATCTCACTATCCTTTTTGCAGCCTTAAGATGACACTCTTTGGGGGCTGCTTGATATCGTGCACACATGCACACACTTAGCATGATATCGGGAGGGGAGGCACATAGATATAACAATGAACCAATCATAGAGCGGTAAACCTTTTGGTCAACCGGTTTGCCATCCTCTGTCAAGTCAAGATGTCCACTAGTAGGCATCGGGGTATTCATACCTTTGCATTCTTGCATGTTGAACTTCTTGAATAAGTCCTTGGTATACTTAGTTTGAGAGATAAAGGTTCCCTCCTTAGTTTGCTTGATTTGCAAACCAAGAAAGAACTTGAGTTCACTCATCATAGACATCTCAAACTTCTCCGACATAAGCTTCCCAAACTTCTCAATAAAATGAGGGTTAGTTGATCCAAATATGATATCATCAACATAAATTTGGCACACAAATAATTCTCCATTAACCATTTTGGTAAAGAGTGTAGAATCAATTTAACCAATTTCAAACCCTTTATCAAGAAGAAACTTAGTCAAGCATTTATACCAAGCTCTAGGAGCTTGCTCAAGACCATAAAGAGCTTTGTGAAGTTTGTAAACATGGTTGGGTTTCCTAGGATTAACAAAGTTGGGAGGTTGTTTAACACAAACTTCCACCTCAATTTCACCATTAAAAAAAGCACTTTTGATGTCCATTTGATATAAGGTAATGTCATGATGATTGGCATAGGCAAGTAAGATGCAAATGGACTCAAGTCTAGCAACGGGGGCATAAGTCTCACTATAGTCCATACCTTTGACTTGAGTGTAGCCTTGAGCAACGAGACGAGCCTTGTTGCATACAACTTCTCCATCTTCATCTTGCTTGTTCCGAAATACCCGTTTGGTTCCAATGGCATTGTGCTTCTCATCGGGCTTCTCAACCAACGTCCATACTTGGTTCCTCTCAAAGTTGTGTAGCTCTCCGTGCATGGCATTTATCCAATCCGGATCTTCCAATGCTTCTTCAACCTTCATAGGTTCAATGCTAGAAATGAATGAGTAATGTTCACAAAAGTTAGCCAAACGAGTGTTAGAGTGAGTAATTCTCCCGGTTTGAATGTCATCAAAGATTTGTTCGACGGGATGATCTCTTGAGACTCTTGCTTGAACTCGTGATAGCTTTTGTTTGGGTCGGGGTGGAACATCCTCTTCATTGTCTTGTTCTTATTCTTGTCTTTCTCCGTTGTTGTTGGCATGGTCATTCTCCCGTGGAGGTGGAGAAGGAGGTCATCAAGTTTCATCTTGTTGTACATCCTCGTTCTCATCGTCTTGACATGTCCCACTTGTGGATGCCTCCAAGTCAATTTGTGGTTCACCTTGGCGTGAGGTTGAGGCTTCCACTTGGACAGACGAGGTACTCTCCTTCACCTCTGTTGGGCGAATCTTGTTGATAGACAAGTCTTGGATTGCTTTCGAAGGATCTTTGTCACCTACATCAATTGGCAATTGCTCTACTTGTGAGCCGTTAGATTCATCAAACTTCACATCTACCATCTCTTCAACCTTTCTGGTGAAATTATTGTAGACACGGTAAGTGTGAGAGTTTGAGCCATAACCGAGTAGGAAACCTTCATGTGACTTAGGAGAAAATTTCGAACGACGATGTTTATCAAGAATGTAACACTTTGAGCCGAATACCCGAAAGTATCCAACTTGGGGTTTGTTACCGGTGAGGAGCTCGTATGCCGTCTTGCCGAGTAGCTTGTGAACATATAGACGATTCGTTGCATGACAAGCTGTCTCAATCGCTTCTGCCCAAAAGTGTTTTGGCGTCTTGTACTCATCAAGCATCGTTCTCGCCATTTTGATGAGCGTCTGGTTCTTCCTCTCAACAACTCCATTTTGTTGAGGTGTGTACGTAGTCGAGAACTCATGTGAGATCCCTTCTTCATCAAGAAAGGTGTCCACATTGGCGTTCTTGAACTCCGTTCTGTTGTCGCTGCGGACCTTCTTGATCTTCACTTCAAATTGGTTTTGGGCCTTCCTAGCAAAGTTTTTGAAGATCTTTCGAACCTGTGATTTATTATCAAGAAAGAACACCCATGTAAAATCTTGAAAAATCATCAATGATGACTAGTCCAAATGAGTTACCACCGAGACTTTTGTAAGCATTGGGACCGAAAAGATCCATGTGAAGTAGCTTGAGCGGTCTCCTCATGGTCATGATGTTCTTCATGGGGTGGCTTCCTCCAACCTGTTTTCCTGCTTGGCAAGCACTGCGAAGTCTATCCTTATCAAATATGACATCTTTAACAGCAAGGATATGATCACCTTTAATAAGCTTGTCAAGGTTTCACACACCCACTTGACCTAACCGTCTATGCCACAACCAACCTTTGGAAGATCTAGCAATTAAGCAAGTTCTAGGTTGAGCCGCTTTAGTGAAGTCAACAATGTATGGATCACCTCTACGTATGTCGGTAAAGAACATTTTAGGATTATCTCTTCGAAACACTTGGCAATCTACTTTAGTAAATAGGACATTGAAACCAAAGTCAGCTAGTCTAGATACAAAAAGTAGATTATAGCCAAGAGATTCAACAAGCATAACATTTTGTATGGAGCTATCATGTGAGATTGCCACCATACCGAGGCCAACCACCTTACCCTTTGAGTTATCACCGAAAGTGACATACTTTTGAGGGCCGTCATTTTTAGCAAGCTCACGAAACATATCTTTATCTCCGGTGAAAGAACATGCGGTGCCCCCATGTTTGGTTTTGGTAATTGATGACAATTTCTATGGACTAATGGTTGTCTTGAGTTATATTTGAAGGATTTGTTCATAGGCTTTTCTTGAAGTCCATGTGTTGGTTTCAAGGAGTTTATGAGTTGACCAATGTGCTATTAAGGAACTATCCAAAGTTTGGTCATGTGAGTGTTGAGCTTATTGCAAGCATGTCGTGAAGAAGAAGATTGTGTGATCATTCATGTTTACCTTCAAGACATCATCCAAATGAAAAGAGTTCGAAAGATTCGAGGTTGATCAAGAATAAGTCAAGAGTGAATCAAGTTGATAAACTCACAAAGCGTAGAAGATGTACCGAGAGAGATCAAGCGATCCCATGGTATGGTAAGCATTGTCAATTACGCTTTGTGTACTAACCCATGATCTTCATGAGAGTTCTTTGTGGGGTTAGGTTGTGGTGTGCAAGTTCAAGTGAAGCATCACAAAGAGATCAAATGCTTGAATCTTGTCGTCCATTGTGGTGACAATGGACTTGTGAAGATGTGCCGAAGAGTGGCTCACCCATAGTGGACTATGGGGGAGCAATCATCTAGTCTTCATAGAGCCAACGCAATCAAGAAAGGTGGTCCAACTTGAGGGAGTCAAGATCTTCATCATCTAGCTCAAGTGGACCATGTTCAAGGCAAAGTTTTTCCCTTGATAGGTTTTCTATTTTACCAGTCTCATGGTGGTAGTTGGGAGACCGGGTTATAGGATCGTTTGCCGTACTATCAAGGGGGGCTCTCAAGTTGGTAGCTTGATCATATCATTAGTAGAGAGCTCAAACAATTGCATCATTGCATCTTGTTTCTTGGTTCTTTTTTGGTTCTCTTTGTGAGTTTTGGAGCTTATGGTCATCTTGATGACAAGCTCGAGTTCATCGAAAACGGAGTTCTCATGCATCTTCTATGATGTTTTCAATGTTGGAGATTCTGCCGGTTCTTCTCTATTGGAGGCTTCTCTCCTCTTTTTGTTAGGCATACCTCCCCTGCCTCTTCTTACTATCGTTGTTTTGATGCTACTCGTCGTCTTGTATCCAACAAGCTTGAGTTTGCTCAATTCGGAGCTCATTTGCAGAAGTTATGGCAATTTTGGTTTTCCTTGGAGCGTACTTGTTTTCGTGGAAGTGGCATTAGGTTGGCGCCAGTGGTAGTACCGCTGGACCGGAGTGGTAGTACCACGTATCGCCACAAGTGGTAGTACCGCTGTCCCATAGCGGTAGTACCGCCCATGGCCATAAGCGGTAGTACGGCTTCGGTTCCGCGCTGGTACCGCCTCGACTCAAGACGTGTTTTTCTCGTGTCGGGTTCAGCGGCGGTTGTAGCAGCAGTAGGAGCGGTAGTACCGCTCATGTGCGGTAGTACCTAGGCTACCACCGCCCCTAGTACCGCTGGGCCAAGCGGCAGAACCGCTGCTGCCAACGGTAGTGCCGCTCTTTCGGTGCTGCCTCGCCCTCTGTTTTGCTCCGCTCTCTGTGTTCTACTGCCCGGGCGGTAGTACCGCTCCCCTGAGAGGTAGTACCACTCGTGCGCGGTCTGAGCACATAACGGTTGGATTTGGGAGCTCCTATAAAAGGGGGTCTTCTTCCCCATTCAACGTTATCCTTTGAGCTCGAGTTCTTCCCCATTGTTGACCTTCTTTGAGCTTGCTAACTCTCAATCCCTCCATGGATTCTTGCTAGTTTTTGAGGGAAAAGAGAGAGGATATCTAGATCCACATTTCCACCAATCACTTTCACCTCTATGTGAGGGGAACCCCTTGGATCTAGATCTTGGAGTTCTTGGTGTTCTCCTTCTTGTTCTTCCTCTCATCTTCCTCCCTAGCATTAGTTGCTTCGGTGGGATTTGAGAGAGAAGGACTTGGGCACTCCGTGTGCCCTTGGCATTGCATTTGGTGCATCAGTTTCAGTTCTCCATGTGATACGTGGAAGTTACAAGTTGAGAAGCTTATTACTCTTGGGTGCTTGGTACCCTTGAGCTTGTTACTCTTGGGTGTTTGGACACCCTACAGCTTGTTCCTCTTGGGTGCCTTGGCGCCCTAGACGGTTGGAGTTGTTCGGAGCTCAATCATTGTGGTGTAAAGCTCCGGGCAAGCGTCGGGGTCTCCAATTAGGTTGTGGAGATCGCCCCGAGCTATTTGACGGGTGCCAGTGACCGCCCCCAAGGGTTGCCAAAGTGTACGGGTTCGGTGACCGCCCCCAAGGGTCGCCATTTGTACGGGTTCGGTGACCGCCCTCAAGGGTCCCTTAGTGGAATCACCGCATCTTGCATTGTGCGAGGGCGTGAGGAGATTACGATTGCCCTAGTGGCTTCTTGGGGAGCATTGTGCCTCCACACCGCTCCAAACGGAGATTAGCATCCGCAAGGGTGTGAACTTCGGGATACATCGTCGTCTCCGCGTGCCTCAGTTATCTCTTACCCGAGCCCTTTACTTATGCACTTTACTTTGTGATAGCCATATTGTTCTTTGTCATATATCTTGCTATCACATAGTTGCTTATCTTGCTTAGCATAAGTTGTTGGTGCACATAGGTGAGCCTAGTTGTTTTAGGTTTTGTGCTTGACAAATTAACCGCTAGGTTTATTCCGCATTTGTTCAAGCCTAAACCGTAATTATTTTAAAGCGCCTATTCACCCCCCCCCCTAGGAGACATCCTCGATCTTTCATCCGGTCATGTGATCGGTACATCTACTATCAAGGACCCATTCCTTCCCTCCAGCCATGTAGCCGCGAAGATTAGCCATAAGACCAAAGTGTCTCATAGACTCTTCAAGATCAAAGTCCTTATCATCATCCTCATCATAGTATCCATGTTCAATATCATCTTGCAAATGATCATTTCCTAGAGAGAGTGGTTCATTAGATATATGATTTTGACAATGTTCATCTCTATGAATTATAATAGCTTCAGAAATAATATTGCTAATGATTCCAACATCTCCTTTGGCACACATAAGATTGGTAACCTCAAATAAACAATCTGCAAACTTAGGGTCATTAGGATTCATCTTATTCAAAGCAGTAGACTTGTGAAGAATCTCATCTAAGTTTTTCAAGGAATAGTGTGGAAATTGTTCCTCAAGAAATCTCCATATAGTATAAGCACAATCAAGAGTTGGCAAGTGACCAATCAAATTTCTAGGCAAGCCTCTAGTGATAAGATTGATAGTTCTAAGATTGCGAATCATGTCAAGAGACTCGTCATGGGTAGGATGCAAGGGATCAACAAGGGGTTCACAAGGAGGAGTAATGTACTTGTTCAAGTGATATTCATGAAAAATTCCAAGCATCTCATTTTTTCACTCACTAAAGAACTCTCCATCAAGCATAGGCACTCTACGTCTAAGACTCCCCAACGTAGACTCATCCATCTTCCTCCAATGGTGATTAAACCAAAGCAATGGAGACCAAAGCTTTGATACCAATTGAGAGGATCGAGAAGAGGTGTCTAGCGGGGGGGTGATTAGACCCTCAACAAACAAAGTTGGCAGTTTTTAAGTTTTTCAAGTTGAGGTGGAAGATTAACACAATTTCAAGCATACACAAACAATTCAAGCAAGCATGCAAAGAGTATATGAGTAGCGGAAAGTAAAGCATGCAACTTGCAAAAAAGTAAAGGGATGGGATTGGAGTGTGCAAACGCAATTGGAGACACGGAGATTTTTGGTGTAGTTCCGATAGGTGGTGCTATCGTGCATCCATGTTGATGGAGACTTCAACCCAGTAAGGGTAACGGTTGTGCGAGTCCACGGAGGGTCCACGAAGAAGCAACCTTGTCTATCCCATCATGGACATCACCCACGAAGTACTTGCCTCACTAGGGTAGATCTTCATGAAGTAGGCGATCTCCTTGACCTTACAAACTCCTTAGTCCAACTCCACAATCTTGACGGAGGCTCCCAAGTGACACCTAACCAATCTAGGAGACACCACTCTCCAAAAGGTAATAGATGGTGTGTTGATGATGAACTCCTTGCTCTAGTGCTTCAAATGATAGTCTCTCCAAAATTCAACTCTCTCTTTCACAGATTTGGCTATGGTGGAAAGCTGATTTGAGTGGAAAGCAACTTGGGAAAGGCTAGAGATCAAGATTCATATGGTAGGATTGGAATATCTTGGTCTCAACACATGAGTAGGTGGTTCTCTCTCAGAAAATGAGTAGTGGAAGTGTAGGAACATTCTGATGGCTCTCCTCACGAATGAAGAATGGGTGGAGGGGTATATATAGCATCCACACAAAATCTAACCATTACGCACAGATTCCCAAACTCGGTGGGACCGAATCAGCAAACTTGGTCACACCGATTCAGGTCAGAATATGAACGTTAGAGTTTTCGGTGGGACCGACTTGGTCATCTCGGTGGGACCGATGTGCAGGGGTTAGGGTAAAACCTCAACTCGATTTGACCGATTACTCAAACTCAGTGAGACCGATTTTGGTAATAAGCAAACAGAGGATTGGTCAAGCAAACTCGGTGGGACCGATTGCACAAACTCGGTGGGACTGATTTTGTTGGAATAGGTCATAGAGAATTTGCAAAGCCCATCTCGGTGAGACCGAGATCCCATCGATGAAACTAAAGTGACTAGGGTTTGGCAGTGGCTGAATAAGATGAAACTCGGTGGCGCCGGATATACAAAGTCGGTGGGGCCGAGTATGACATTTAGGTTTAGGACCTATGTGGATAACTACAGGAAACCGGTAATTTGCCGTCTATGGATCACAGACGGCAAAGACCCAAATCTAGACGGCAAAGATTTTGCCGTCAGGAAGCAGATGGCAAACTCAGACGGCAAAGATAAGTCGGCAAAGAATACTTTGCTGTCAGCTTTTCATCGAGAAGACGGCAAAGACTTTGCCGTCAACCAAATCTGCTTCACTGTCAGCCTTATAAATAACAGATGGCAAAGAATGCGGTCTTTGTCGTCAGTCAAAATGTTTTCTTTGCCATGAACAAGACTAAACTACAGACGACAAACATTGTTTTTTAATATAACGTCAGTTCAAGCGTTCCGAGGGTGGCCTCTGCTACTGTGTGAGCTCGAGAAGAAGGGAAGCAGAGAGGAGGGTGGTTGCCGCTTCGGTGGTCACTGGAGTAGCCAACTCCGACAACCGTTGACACTACCGGGGGAGATCTAGTGCTCGAGGCAGCGAGGAGGAGGTTGGCGAGGCTCAGGCGCGATGGGATCCGGCATGGGGCGGATCAGGCGCGGCGGGGTTCGGCAAGGAGTTGCCACAGCGGGGTCTGGAGAGGGATGGCTGCGGCGGGTCCCGTTGAGTGACAGCCGCGGCGTAGTACGTCGAGGGGCGGAGATGAGGAGGTTGGGGAGGCTCGGCCGCGACAGGGTCGGGCGACGGGAGGCTGTGGCGGGGAACAACAAGGGGCGGCCGTGGCGGAGTCCGGCGAGGAGCGGTGCGGCGGAGTCCGGCGAGGGATGGCGAGGCGGAGTCCGGCGAGGGGTCCGAAGGGCCGCTGTGGCGCCATGTCCACGAGTGAGGGGCCGGAGATGCCAGGTGATGAAGCTGGGGCCGGGGCCGGCCGGCGGAGGGTCGTCCTG
>NC_041387.1:589712179-589741260 GCF_002162155.2 Triticum dicoccoides
GTGCATTTTTGTCCAGTGCCAGATCGAGTGGAGTGGATAGATAATGGACGCGGGGTAGGTGGTGGGCTAGGAGGGGAGAGGATAATGGATGGGTGGAGTGGGTGGTGGGCCAGCGGGTGGGTGTGTCCAACGCGCGTGGTGAGAGAGAGGTAGGCACAGCGGATCGTGCACGTGGTGAGAGAGGCGGGCGGCGCGGATCATGCCATGTCATTGATCTGTGGGATCGATCCGTGGCGTGTGTTTTCTCTTTGTCGTCTGCGTTTATATTTACAGACGGAAAAGTCCTCATTCTGTCATCTGTACATATAAACGCAAATGGCAAATACTTTGTCATCTGCATTTTTTGTTACAAACGGCGAAGTGAGCTCTTTGTCGTCTGTAGAAAAAAAGACAGACGTCAAATAATCTTTGTCGTCTGTCTGTTTTTTGCAGACGGCAAGTGAGCTCTTTGTCGTCTGTGTTTTTTTGGGAGATGGCAAAGTCTATTTTACTGTTAGATTTTCTTTGTCGTCTGTTGATGACGGCAAACCATTTCTTTGTCGTCTGCCCGACGAAAAGCTAACGGCAAAGACGCTCCCTGATGGCAAATTAGTTGTTTCCCGTAGTGGATTGGAGAAAGTGGCTGAGGGTTTTGGAGCATATCACTAAGCACTTTGAGTAAGCAAGACATCATCCCCTTTTAATAGTATTTGCTTTCCTATGGACTCAAAGTGATCTTGGATCACTAAAATGGAAAATGTAGAGTCTTGAGCTTTTGCCAATATTTGTCCTTAGCATCTTGAAGGGGTTCCACATCCTCTTGTCCATGTCCATGTCACTCCAATGTTTAACTTATCTGAAATGCACTATGTAGAAGTATTAGTCCAACAAGAGATATGTTGTCGTGAATTATCAAAATCACCCAGGGAGCACTTATGCTTTCAACTATGTAAACGGTACCTGCACACAAAGAACACATAGTTGCAACCCGACGTGTAAAAGGGGTTGTCAATCCCTTTCGGGTAACGGTGCCAGAAATTGTCACGTTGGCGGGATAAAAATTGTGGTAGATTGATTGATGCAAATAACGACATATAAAATTTAGCGAGATATTTTTGGGTTTTTGACAATATAGATCTGAAAATAAAATATGCAAATAAATAAAAAGGCAAATAGCAATATAGATCTGAAAATATATAATGAGAAAATAGACCCAGGGGCTGTAGATTTCACTAGTGGCTTCTCTCAAGAAATAGCACACGGTGGGTAAACAAATTACTGTTGGGAAATTGATAGAACTTCAAATAATTATGACGATATCCAGGAAATGATCATTATATAGGCATTATGTCCAGGATTAGTAGACCGACTCCTACCTGCATCTACTACTATTAATCCACACATCAACCGCTATCCAACATGCATCTAGTGTATTAAGTTCATGGAGAAACAGAGTAATGCAATAAGAATGATGACATGATGTAGATAAGATCTATCCATGTAGCAATAGACCCATCTTGTTATCCTTAATGGCAACGATCAATACGTGTCTTGTTGCCCCTTCTGTCACTGGGAAAGAACACCGCACGTCCGAACCCATCACAAAGCACCTCTTCCCATGGCAAGAAAAATCGATCTAGTCGACCTAACTAAACCAAAGATTCGAAGAAGAAATACGAGGCTATAGGTAATCATGCATATAAGAGATCAAAAGAAGACTCAAATAACCTTCATGGATAAAATAGATCTGATCATAAACTCAAAGTTCATCGGATCCCAACAAACACACTGCAAAAAAGTTGCATCAAATAGATCTCCAAGAGACCATTGTATTGAGAATCAAAAGAGACAGAGGAAGACATCTAGCTACTAACTACAGACCAGTAGGTCTATAATGAACTACTCACACATCATCGGAGAGGCACCAATGAGGATGATGAACCCCTCTGTGATGGTGTCAAGATTGGATCTGGTGTTTCTGGAACTTGCGGCGGCTAGAATTGTGTTTCGTCGACTCCCCCGGGTCTGGATTTTTGGGGTATTTATAAAGAAAAGAGGTGGTGCAGGAGGCGGCCGAGGTGCACAACCCACCAGGGAGCGCCTGGGCCCCCGGGCGCACCCAGATGGGTTGTGCTCCCCTCGGAGCCCCCCTCTGGTACTTCTTTGGCCCAACATGTGTCTTCTGGTCCAGAAAAAATCTCCAAAAAAATTCGTTGCATTTGGACTCCATTTGGTATTGATTTTCTGCGAAGTAAAAAATAAGCAAAAAACAACAACTAGCACTGGGCACTATGTTAATAGGTTAGTCCCAAACAATGATATAAAGTTGCTATAAAATGATTGTAAAACATCCAAGAATGATAATATAACAGCATGGAACAAGCAAAAATTATAGATACATTGGATACGTATCATCAAGCCGAAGCCGCCACCACAGAGAGCAGGAAGGAAGCCGCCAAAGCGAAGGCGGCTCACGACATGGCGCTGGCCAGCGCAGCGTCTGCCTAGAAGTGTTGCGGCAAGGCAGAGGCCAACCTGAAGGCCCTTCGGAGGAACCAGCCGTGCACGCACAACAGCTCCAGTAGAGAGAAGATGGCCTCAAGGCTCGCGGAACGCGACTCTGCACTATCCAAGGTGACTGCCGATCAAGCTGCGGGAACGCGGGCGCCTAACCAAGAAGAAGGAGGAAGTGGTCTAATCCCAGACGTCCCATGCCAAGCACGTCTCCGAGGCGATCGTCCGGCTGGACGCCTGGGAGAAAACACTTGCCACTTCTGAGAAGAAGGCAGCCATGGAGTGTGATGCCTTCCCCTCCATCGAGCTTAGGTCCCACCAGGCGCTGCACTCAATCCGCAGGGGAGGATTCAAGGAGCCGCTGGCAACCACTGAGGGCGGCTACGCAGGACTCTCCTCCAAGCTCGCTGAGGCGCTCGAAGGCGCTTCCACCAAGGTAGACACCATCCTGCAGGACGAGTGTCGCGACCTTTTCTCCACGGCCGCGACGCGCGTCTTCAGCCACCTCTACCTCTGCGAGCCCGGCTTTGATTTTGACGTAGTGATTGTCCCGGTTGCCCCTGAGTCTTGCACTACCATGGTGGCGATCGTGAAGGACCCCATGGACGCGCTGGTGAAGAATTTCACCTGCATCCCTGACGTTGGGCCCCCGGTGATGGAGGCAAGTGGTGGCGACGATGGCGGCAGCAACGTTGATGATGAGCTCGCCATGACTGGGACAAGCGGTGATGACATCCATGGTGATGATGATCCCTCCTCCTAGATTTCAACCTGCTATACTTATCATGCCTCGTGCTTGAATTTGCAAAACATCTGGTGCATGTAATAACTGTTTGAACTCCATGATTTCCTTTTCGTGCTTTGCTTCCTTCTTGTTTGCCTTTGTGCTATGTGTCGGCTGGGCCCAGCCCCGTGCATACCTTGACCATCGTTGGGGCGTCCGGATTTCTAGGACTAAACCAAGGGGTGAGGGGCTACGTGGCTAGTGAGGCCCCTGAGTCACGATGCTCAGGGGTCCCCCTTGACATGCAAGCAGCCCTCATGAAGGAAACATGGGCGACGACGAGGTTAATTCAGAGCCCTCCATACCTTTCCTCGCCAGCTTTTGCCTGGGAGGGATGCGAGAAGACCAGGTACCAAGGACCTGGTGAGGTGGTGCGCGCCAGGCCTGGCCTGAGTGTAGCCCCCGTATCCAGCCCCCTCGCGCGTGCCTCGCAAGGGAAAGTTGTGCGACATGGCTGCGTGAAGAGCCGAAAGGCTATCCTGAGGTTGGTGCAACCCCTGGGGCGTCCTCAGTTGTTTATCCACCAGCGCAGAACATGGGGCTTCCACTAGGCGTGGTCATAGCCGCTCCTCGACCGTGCCGTCCGCCAGTAAGGAGCATGCGGCTTCCACTTGGGCATGGGCATAGTCGCTACTCGACCGTGTCGTCTGCCAGCATGGAGCATAGGGCTTCTGATACGTCTCCAGCATATCTATAATTTTTGATTGGTCCATGCTATTATATTATCTGTTTTGGATGTTTAATAGGCATTTATATGTTATTTTATATTATTTCTGGGACTAACATATTAACCGAGGGCCCAGTGCTAGTTTTTGTTTTTTTGCCTATTTTAGAGTTTTACAGAAAAGGAATACCAAACTGAGTGCAAACGGAATGAAACCTTCGTGATGATCTTTCTTGGACCGAAAGCAAACCAGAAGACTTGGAGATGAAGTCGGAGATGCAACGAGGCAGGCACGAGGCGGGAGGGCGTGCCCCCCACCCTTGTGGGCCCCTCGTAGCTCCCCTGACCTAGTTCATTCACCTATATATACTCTTATACCCTAGAAACATTAGGGGGAGCCACGAAACCACTTTGCCACTGCCGCAACCTTCTGTACCCGTGAGATCCCATCTTGGGGCCTTTTTTGGTGTCCCGCCGGAGGGGTATTCAATCATGGAGGGCTTCTACATCAACACCATTACCTCTCCAATGAAGCGTGAGTAGTTTACCACAGCCTTCGGGTCCATGGTTATTAGCTAGATGGCTTTTTCTCTCTCTTTCATTCTCAATAGCATGTTCTCCTCGATGTTCTTGGAGATATATTCGATGTAATATTCTTTTGTGGTGTGTTTGCCAAGATCCGATGAATTTTGGATTTATGATCAAGATTATCTATGAATATTATTTGGTTCTTCTCTGAATTCTTATATGCATGATTTGATATCCTTGCAAGTCTCTTCAAATTATTGGTTTAGTTTGGCCTACTAGATTGATATTTCTTGCAATGGGAGAAGTGCTTAGCTTTGGGTTCAATCTTGCAGTGTCCTTTCCCATTGATAGTAGGGGCAGCAAAGCACGTATTGTATTGTTGCCATCAACGATAACAAGATGGGGTTTTCATCATATTGCTTGAGTTAATTCCTCTACATCATGTCATCTTTCTTAATGCGTTACTCCGTTCTTTATTAACTTAATACTCTAGATGCATGCTACATAGCGGTCGATGTGTGGAGCAATAGTAGTAGATGGAGGCAGGAGTCGGTCTACTTGACACAAACGTGATGCCTATGCTCATGATCATTGCCTTAGATATAATCATAACTATGCGCTTTTCTATCAATTGCTCGGCAGTAATTCGTTCACCCACCGTAATATTTGCTATCTTGAGAGAAGCCACTAGGGAAACCTATGGCCCTCGGGTCTCTTTTCCATATTATTAAATCTCATTTACATCTTGCTAGTTTCTGATCTACTATTTTGCAATCTTTGCTTTCCAATCTATAAACCAAAAATACCAAAAAATATTTACTTTACCATTTATCTATCTCTATTAGATCTCACTTTTGCAAGTGACCGTGATGGGCTTGACAACCCCTTTATCGCGTTGGGTGCAAGTTGTTGATTGTTTGTGCAGGTATTCGATGACTTGTGCCTCGTCTCCTACTGGATTGATACCTTGGTTCTCAAAACTCAGGGAAATACTTATGCTACTTTGTTGCATCACCCTTTCCTCTTCAAGGGAAAACCAATGCAAGCTCAAGAGGTAGCAGCTTCCACTTGGGCGTGGGTAGGGAGCTCTATGTTAGAGTCTCCGGGCGTGTACAACCCTATTTTGTTCGTACGCGTGACTGGCACGGCAGAACTAGAGGAGGTGTATCTGGGCACACATGAGCCAGCGCGGGACTTACGAGGCCCTACCTCAAGGCGGGTTGTGCATCAATCTTCTGGCGCGGGGTGCGCATGCAAAACCTGTGTGATGGGGGTGACCTGCGTAGAATGAATCTCCATAGGCCATCGCATGAGAAGGCCGAACACCAAGGACCCCAGGAGGTTATGTGAACGGGACCGGCCCTCGAGATAGAGATGAGTCGTTGGGTTTATCGACATTGCAGGGATGGACCCGAGGACAGACGTCGTGCCCAGTATTCTCATGCAACAATCCTGAGGAAAGACACCCTACGCGCGGCTCCTGCGATGGCGAAGCACCAAACTGCGGTTATACGAACTGGGCCACGTGTCGTGACTCACCCACTCTTGATTAGCTCATGCGAGGACAAAGCACCAAGGACCCTGGGAGGTGACGTGCACGGGACTGGCTCGCGAGACAGAGCTCGGGCGCTTGGATTTATCACACTGCAAGGACGGACCCGAGCACAGACACCGTGCCAACCCTTAGTCATGAGGTTGTCGGGGGCGGGGTTGTTAGGGCGCAGCGACATTCATGGCGACGAAGCACCGGACACGCAAGTTGGAATACTTAAAAATTCATCAAATGCGGAGCTAGTTCTGATACATGCGCAAAACAATATAGCTGCAGGGGCGGGCCCTGACAGCTTGAGGATAATGCAGCCCAAGGGGCGCCCTCAGTTGAACAAACCGAAAGGTCACCTGGCAATGATGCAGCTGAAGCGTCGAGGTATTCGATGAAGCTTGATCCTCACGGGCCTCAGGACTCCGGAGGCTCAAGAGGCCCATGAGGCCTGGGGGCTTGCAAGGGCCGGAGACCTCCCGAGTCATCACCGCCTGACGTCAGGTCTCATGAGACACGTGCACGACCTGTGTGAGGCACTAGTACGTAGCGTCCGCGTTCACGAGGCCAAAGGGCGTGCGGATGTAATTGTAGGGGTAGCCTCCACTCTGGCCGACACGTGATGGATAGAAGAGGCCCTGAGATGCGGCCCTGCTGAGACCCAGGATGTCGATGCAGATATGCAGCCCGTCGCCCGCGTCGGGCGCGGCAGCTACACTGGATGGTGCGGGGCGACGCTCGCCACGCATGGCTTGTGCCTCCTGAAGCTCCTCGGTCATGTTGGTGATGAATTCCCATGCCCCTGGCGCCTCGTGCCTTGCTCCTTGTTCATGGGGCGCGCGCGTCAAAGCACGCCTCCAAGTGGTGCCCAAGCACCTCCCTCATCCCCTTGGTTAGTGATACGTCTCCAACGTATCTATAATTTTTGATTGTTCCATGTTGTTATATTATCATTCTTGGATGTTTTACAATCATTTTATATCAACTTTATATCATTTTTTGGGACTAACCTATTGACATAGTGCCCAGTGCGAGTTGCTATTTTTTAGCTTGTTTTTTACTTTGCAGAATATCAGTACCAAATGGAGTCCAAATGCAGCGAAACTTTTTGGAGATTTTTTATGGACCAGAAGACACAACTTGGGCTAGAAAAGTACCAGAGGGGTGCCTCGAGGGGGTCACAACCCACCCGGGCACGCCTGGGGGCCCAGGCGCGCCCTGGTGGGTTGTGCCCACCTCGGTGGCCTCCCGCACCACCTCTTCATCCTATAAATTGCCAAATATTCCAGAAACCATCGGAGAGTCGATATATTGGAAGTTCTGCCACCGCAAGCCTCTGTATCCATGAAAACCAATCTAGACCCTGTTCTAGCACCCTGCCGGAGGGGAATTTCATCACCGGAGGCCATCTTCATCATCCCTATGGTCTTCATGATAAGGAGGGATTAGTTGTCACGACCGGTTTTCCGGGTATTGATTTCCAGGAAGTGGCCGTTGTGCTCACCAGCCCCAGGATTACTGTTAGCTGATGAGGCACCAACTTGGTACAAAAATCCCAAGCAAAAATGCAAAATATGTAGTACAAGACCATTCTGGCCTATGAGTACAACAAATGGATTCTAGTGGTTAATGGCGGAAGCGGTTTGTGGATCATCAGTGTCTATGGGACTCCATTTCCCACAGGAATAGCTGACCAGGTTAACTCCTATCTTCGTGAGGCTGCTATCACCACTGCTTAGGCTCCGGGGCTGTCATCGCAACGCTCCTCTCCATGCAAGAAAATCTGGCCAAGACAATAGCCAGGGACAAGCCAGCGAGTACTTTGAATGTACTCGCAAACATTATTAACACGGGTATAATATAAATGATAATCATGCCCTGAAATATACTATAATCACATCGTCAGTCATGAAATAAATTCTCTGATGCATGCAAGCAGGTTATTTATATGCAACATGAATATGCAATAATGGAGTGAAATAAAATGCCACAGTCGGGCGTCTGTTTGACCGGTCTCCCCCGCCTCCTTCCTCCTCTGGCCAAACAGAGGCGGGGGCTCCGGCGATCGTCGTCGGTGATTGGTGGCCCCTCGCGGGCTCCGGTGGGCAGGGATGGATCCGCCTGACCGAGGCGGTCCTCCCGGTGGTCGTTGGGTCGTCGGGGGTGGAAGGAGTCACCGGCGGTGAGCTCCGCGGCGGAGGAGGCTTCTGGTGGATTTGGGGTTTCGCTCTACGGTGATTCCCCGTCGCAGCTGAGTGCTTGGGCGGCTCCGCAAGGCCACGGGGAGTCGAACGGTAGCGCTAGATGGATGGGAGGGCTCGGGTTGCGACTGAATGGAGCTGGGGCGTGGCGGCAGCCGAGCCGGTCGGAGGCGGGGGAGAAGACCTCCTATCGTGGATTGCTGGACATGGGGGGTTCTAGAGAGATGGCTTGGGGCTGCCTGAGTGCTGGGACGAGCTCGGGGCTCTCCATTTATAGCGCAACGAGGTCGGTTTGCGGCGGCCGGATAAGTTCGCCGGCGAACCGCCTCCCTGTAGTGGCAGGGCGTCGTGGCGGCGACGAGAGCTAGAGGACACGCGAGAGGATGAGGCTGAGCTGTTCCAAGGGCAGGTGGCGAGTGGGAGAGGCTTGGGCGGCGCCGACCTGGCAGAGACGCGCTGCGGACACCGGCGTGCCGCCAAGGGGCTCTGACAGCGGTGCTGCAGGGCACGAGGGCTACTTGGCGTGATGCGGTGAGAGGGAGAGTGTGTGGCGTGGCTCTGCAGTGTGGGCAAAACCAGGGGCGCGATGTGGCGGCTCGGGCGCGGCACGTGCAAACGCATGCTCTGCTCGCGCCCAGAGCACGCACGGGACATGCTCGACAAAATGCCAGGGCGTGCTAGAGGTCTCGGGTGAGGCTGGGAATTAGCAGACCTAGGTTAGGAGTAGCTAGGAGTTTATTGGACAAGGTTGTTAGGCAAGGGAAGCAAGTTCATAGTGCAAACTAAAACTCATGTCAAAACTGGTCATGCACATAAAGTGTTTGACAGAATGCCACATGCACCTAGGCATTTCTTGGAGTGGTCAAATCTTCCAGAGTGTGGTCTCTTTAGATGAATGAGAGGGTGGTGAGGTTGGTTTGCCAAAAGAAGAAACTTGCTAGTGCAAGTTTTGCAAATCTTCAGATTTGGACATAAAGAACAAGGCATGATTGCAAGAGCTAGAATTTCTCCAATGAGTCCACCCTCTTGGACTTAAGGGTTTTCCAGGGTTGACTAGAAGGAGAAAGCACAAGGTCACTAGAGCAAAAATAAATAGGGTTGCAGTAGAAAACACAAGGCTGGACCAGAATGAAAAAGAGGTTGTTTCACTCAATTTTTTCAAAGGACAACACTAGGTTTTCGCAAAAAGTTAATTAATGTACTCCTGTTGATATCCCAAAATTTTGGTAGAAGTTTTAAATAAATATTTAAATAGGTTATAGTGCAAAACTGTCCACTGGACCAGATTTGAAAACTTGGTGTAGAACTAAAAATATCCAAGGAATGAAATATATTTTTGCATAAAAGTGTTTTAAAAACATCACATGATATCTCCAAATTTTGGTGGAATTTTTGAATGAATTTATCAAAGGGTTGTAGTGCAAAAGAGGCCCTGAAACTTAAAAAATCATTTTTAAAGAAATAAGGCATCAGGGAAAAACAATTATGCAAATAATCCCACTGATAAAAGAACTGTTTTACTTGAGAGGAAAAAAAAAGTCCAACAATGATTGAAAAGTTTTCACTTGGGGTAAAAACTCCATAATAATAAAGAAAAGAGAGGTTCTGAAATCAGAAGGAAATACAGAAAATAAAAGTTTTAGTTTCCAGGCAAATTTTAATTAATAAAACAAGATTAAAATTTTGGGGTGTCACAGTAGTCCACCCTTGGGGCTGAGGGTTTGTACCAGTAGCTATGTGTTTAATCTCTCTCTCTTGTGTTCTTGAGTTGTCACGATCTTGATGTATCATGGGCTTTGTTAATATAGTCGCGTCATATGGTGTTTTCCCTTCTCTATCTTGTTCTGATGAATTGAGTTTTCCCTTTGAGATTTTGTTTTATCGGATTGAATACTTTTATGGACTTGAGAGAACTTCATATATGTCTTGCATATGAATACCGGTGGTGACAATGGGGTATTATATTGATTCACTTGATATATGTTTCGGCACTCAACTCGTGGATTCCCGAGGTGACATTGGGGTAATCTATGCATAGGGGTTGATGCATGTTTTCGTCCTTGTTTCTCTTGTAGAAATATTGGGGCACTCTTTGAGGTTCTTTGTGTTGGATCGAGTATTATGAATCTGAAATTGTTTGGTGCATATCATATAATTAACTCATGGATACTTGTGGTGACATTGGAGTATCTAGGTGACATTAGAGTTGGTTGATGCGTATCATATGGTGTTATTTTAGTACGAACTCTTGGATAGATGGATCAAAAGAATAACTTGGTGTTATTTTAGTATGAACTCTTGATAGATCGATCGGAAAGAATAACTTGGTGTTATTTTAGTACAAACTCTCGGATAGATCGATCGGAAAGAATAGTTATAAAAAATTTCTTCTTATGTTCTCTGCTAGATAAGAACTTTGGATTGATTCTTCATCACACATTGAGGGATGGTTATATAATCCAATTATATTAGCATTGTTGAGAGATTGCACTAGCGAAAGTACGGACCCTAGGCCTCATTTTCAAGCATTGCAATACCGTTTCAGCTAAATTTTATTACTTGCTACCTTATTGTTTTTATTTATTCAGATTATAATAATATATTTCTACCATTCATATTACACTTTTATCACCATCTCTTCGCTAAACTAGTGCACCTATACAGTTTTCCATTGTATTGGGTGTGTTGGGGACACAAGAGATTTCTTGTATTTGGTTATAGGGTTGTTTGAGAGAGACTATCTTCATCCTACACCTCCCACGGATTGATAAACCTTAGGTCATCCACTTGAGCGAAATTTTCTACTGTCCTACAAAACTCTACGCTTGGAGGCCCAACACGAGTCTACAAGAACAAGTTGTGTAGTAGACATCAAGCTCTTTTCTGGCGCCGTTGCCGGGGAGGTGAGTGCCTGAAGGTATATCTTTAGATCTTGCAAATGAATCTTTTAGTTTGTTGTTTTATCACTAGTTTGGTTTGTAAAAGAAAATTACAAAAAATGGAATTGAGGTTGCATCATATTATTTATCTTTATAATGTCTTTCGAGAAAATGATGGATCAGAAAATTGTGCTCAATTGTTAGAAGAAGAATTCTATAAAATATTTGACAAAAAATCTTTGAATGGTGAGCATGATTGTAATGTTGCTAGTATGAATTCTTTGAATATCCATGATGCTAATGATATGCAAAGGCATAAGCTTGGGGATGCTATGTTTGATGAACATGATATTTTTAGTCCCCCAAGTTTTCGTGAGAATATTTGTTACCTTGATTGCATGCCTCCTATTTATGATGATTATATTGATGAAAGTGGATTTGGAGAGGTCATGACTTTATTTAGTGATGAATCCACTATTTTGGAAGAGGTTTCAATTGATTTATGACAACAAAGTTGCTAGATGATTATGGTGATGACATGTATGCTATATTGAATAATGATAATCATGAAACTTGTCATCATGATTTTAATTTTCAATCACATGATGGTTATTTTGTTGAGTTTGCTCCCACTACTATTATGAATGATAATAAATTTGCTTATGTGGAAAGTAATAAATTTTCTATGCTTGTGGATCATGAAAAGAATGATTTATGTGGTAGATATATTCTTGAGTTCATTCGTGATGCTACTAAAAATTATTTTGAGAGAGGAATATATGCTTCTACATATTTCGACAACATCAAGTTTCCTCTCTTTATGTTGAAAGTTTTCATGTCATGCTTGTTTTACCTTCCTATGCTAGTTGATTCTTGCTCCCATAATTTGTTTGCTCACAAAATCCCTATGCATAGGAAGTGGGTTAGACTTAAATCTGCTAGTGAGATGCTTCATGATGCTCCCTTTATGTTTCGATTCTTTACTTTTATGTGAGCATCATTGAAATCATCATGCCTAGCTTAAAAAGCATAAAAGAAAAGTGCTTGTTGGGAGACAACCCAACACTTTTACCTACTATTTTTTGTTTTCACATGATTAGGCTACTGTAGTAATCATTTTTATAGCTTTTATTTCAATAAAGTGCCAAGTAAAGCCTTTGGGATAGTATGGATGATAGTTGACTTGATTCTGTGCAAAAACAACAACTTTTGTGCTCAGTCTGGGAATTTGCAAAATTCACTGGAACATGCTTTTGCTCTGAAATTCTTACAGATGATTGATATACAAATGCCCTACATTGTCCTAATTTTTCAGAATTATTGGAGTAGCATAAGTATGGTCCTAGTTCAGATTACTACAGACTATTTTGTTTTTGACAGATTATGTTTTCAATCCATAGTTTGCTTCTTTTCTAGTTTCTATGCCTTATATTGGTCAATATAGATTGTGGAAATGATGATATATAGTAGCAATTGTGTGAGGAAAATTATTAATCCTGTCTTTGACAGTACCAAGGTGGATGATTTGTCTTTATCATACTAACCTATCTCATGAAGTTCCATTAAGTTTTGTGTGATTGAAGTTTTCAACTTTTGTGTGAGATATCGATACGAGGAGAATACGGAGTGACAAGACCCTAAGCTTTGGGGTTACCAAGGCACCCCAAGGTAATATTCAAGGAAGATCCAAGCAACCAAGCTTGGGGATGCCCCAGCAGGCATCACCTCTTTCGTCTTTAACATTATCGGTAACCTCACTTGGGACTATATTTTCATTCGTCACATGATATGTGTTTTGCTTGGAGCATCATTTTATTTTATTAGGATTCACTTTCTGTTATTTAGAATAATTTTTTGCATCTTTTATTCAATGAAAATGTCAAGTATAGCCTTTGCCATGCTTATTTTGCAAGTATACATGTTGTTGTTTGAAAATAGAGAGTTTGTCGTTGTTGCAAAAATTCCCGAGAAAATTCAGAATGTGATAAAATGTTGAAATTTTTTGCACAATAAGCTATCATAAATTTTCAAAAGTTTGGTAATTTTTCATAATTTTTGGAGCCAAAGAAGTATGGATCTTCTTGCATTCTTTACAGACTGTCATGTTTAGACAGATTGCTGTTATCTTTGCTTGTTTAATGATTCTATTTGAGGATAGGAGTATTAAATATGCAGAGGCATTTAGTAGGCAATGTTAAATTATAATTTTATGGATTTGCTACAATATAGAATGATAAGGTTATTGCATTGATTTATACTAACTTATCTCATGAGTTCTTGTTGAGTTTTGTGTGGATGAAGTTTTTGAGATTTAGAGAAACCATGCTACAAAAGGAATTAAGGAGACACAAAAGCTCAAGCTCGGGGATGCCCAAGGATCCCAAGATAACATTTCAAGAAGTCTCAAGCATCTAAGCTTGGGGATGCCCGGTAGGCATCCCACCTTTCTTCATCAACAATTGTCGGTTAGTACTGGTTGACCCTAAGTTTTTGCTTCTTCACATGATGTGTGCTATTGTTGGAATGTCATTCTATTTTGTTTTGCTTGCTGTTTTAATAAAATACTTAGATCTGAAAGTTTTTAAATAAGAGAGAGTCCTAAATTAGGTACCCCTTTACTTAACTACTTGCTCGATCTTCAATTATATCTTTTTGGAGTAGTTTGTCATTTACTCTCATGCTTCACTTAGATTTATTTGAGAGTTAGTAAATTCTTCAATTCTCTCATGCTTCATCACTTATATTATTTTGAGAGATGAAAATCTTTATGCTCATGTTCTTCACTTAATTTATTTGAGCTTGTCAAAAGCAATTGGAATATATGGATTTAGTCCCAATGTGATAGATATTCAAGAGGGATATAATAAAAACTTTCATGAAAATCATTGGACAAAATAAACTTGATTCTTTGTAATAGTTTTAAGATGTGATGATAATAATATGTGAGTCATGTTGGTGAGTAATTATGTTTTGGTAAGAATAGTGTTGTTAAGGTTTGTGAATCCCTATGCAAGCACTAAAGTCAATAGTTATGCAATGAAATTACATCCTACTTGTGGTGCATATTTCGGTGTTAGTTATGCTTAATGCTTGCTTATGTGATTTTTCGTTTCTTGGTTGGTTGCTTCTCAATCTTTTTGCTAGCCTCCACTTGTACTAAGTAGGAATACTACTTGTGCATCCAAAATCCTTAAACCAAGTTTTGCCATATGAGTCCACCGTACCTACCTATATGAGGTATTTCTGTGTCGTTCTAAGCAAATTTGTATGTGCCATCTCTAAATTTTCAAAATAATTTCCTTTTTGTGTGCTCGTACGCTCATGAAGCGGCAGGGGATGGCCAATATTTTCCATGCTAGTTGTGTTATTCTCAAGATGAGTGTTTATTCACTTGTCATTGCACGAGATTATGACAAAGGCATTAGGGATGCCAGTCACGAAATGAATAAGAAATTTACTTTATGTTGTCAAATAATAAATTCCTTGGAAAGTGTTTGTATGGAAGGCACCTGTGGATACGGCTAGCCATGGATTGTGAAAGAATGGTGGGAAAAGGCATAAACTTTATTTTTTGTTTGGGAACCACCTATGATATATCTAACATGGAAAGTGTTGGGAATTACTCAGTCGTTTTCGTTGACAGGAAAAGTACGCCTCTCACTTTTTTTATCTCTCAATTTAAGCTTTGAGCTCTAGCACCTCTACAAATCCCTACTTCCCTCTGCGAAGGGCCTATCTATTTACTTTATGCAATTTTTATTTTTATTTGAGTCTCCATCTTCTCTTATAAAGCACCAACTAAGAGGCACTATGATCGTACTTGAGCATTGGATGTAGCTAATATGCGAGTGTGTTTCATGAATGGATCAATGATTGAGCATGATGGGCTAGGGATAACTTGCCTTAGTGTTGATATTTTGAAAGACATGGTTGCTAGTTGATATGCTTGAGTGTTGAAATCTCCATGTCAAAACTAGATTATTGCTTTGAACCATATAAAATTCCATATGTCCATGCTACAAAAGAAAAGAATGTGATGAACATGATAGGCAGCATTCCACATCAAAAATTCTGTTTTTATCATTTACCTACTCGAGTATGAGTAGGAATTAAGCTTGGGGATGCTGATACGTCTCCAACGTATCTATAATTTTTGATTGTTCCATGTTGTTATATTATCATTCTTGGATGTTTTACAATCATTTTATAGCAACTTTATACCATTTTTTGGGACTAACCTGTTGACATAGTGCCCAGTGCCAGTTGCTATTTTTGCTTGTTTTTTTACTTCGCAGAATATCAGTACCAAACAGAGTCCAAACGCAGCAAAACTTTTTGGAGAATTTTTATGGACCAGAAGACACAACTTCGGCCAGAGAAGTACCAGAGGGGTGCCTCGAGGGGGGCACAACCCGCCTGGGCATGCCTGGGGGCCTAGGCATGGGTTGTGCCCACCTCGTTGGCCTCCCGCACTACCTCTTCATCCTATAAACTTCCAAATATTCCAGAAACCCTCGTAGAGTCGATAAATCAGAAGTTCCATCGCCGCAAGCCTCTGTATCCATGAAACCCAATCTGGACCTTGTCCCGGCACCCTGCTGGAGGGGGAGATCGTCACCGGAGGCCATCTTCATCATCCCTATGGTATTCATGATGACGAGGGAGTAGTCCACCCTCGGGGCTGAGGGTTTGTACGAGTAGCTATGTGTTTAATTTCTCTCTCTCTCTCTCTCTCTCTCTCTCTCATGTTCTTGAGATGACACGATCTTGATGTATTGCAGGCTTTGTTAATATAGTCAGATCATATGGTGCTTTCCCCTCTCTATCTTGTTGTGATGAATTGAGTTTTCCCTTTGAGATTTTGTTTTACAGATTGAATACTTTTATGGATTTGAGAGCTGCTACCTCTTGAGCTTGCGTTGGTTTCCCCTTGAAGAGGAAAGGGTGATGCAGCAAAGTAGCATAAGTTATTCCCTCAGTTTTGAGAACCAAGGTATCAATCCAGTAGGAGACGACGCACAAGTCACTGAATACCTACACAAACAATCAAGAACCTTGCAACCAATGCTATAAAGGGGTTGTCAATCCCTTCATGGTCACTCGCAAAAGTGAGATCTGATAGAGATAATAAAGTAAATATTTTTGGTATTTTTGTTGTATAGATTGGAAAATAAAGATTGCAAAATAGTAAATGATATTCAATAATATGGAAAAGAGATGCCATATAATGGAAAAGTGACCCGGGGGCCATAGGTTTCACTAGTGGCTTCTTTCGAGATAGCATGTATTACGATGGGTGAATAAATTACGGCCGAGCAATTAATATAAAAAAGCGCATAATTATGCAGACATCTAAGGCAATGATCATAAACATAGGCATCATGTCAGTGGGAAAGGGCACCGCTAGATTGAACCCAAAGCTAAGCACTTCTCCCATGGCAAGAAAGATCAATCTAGTAGGCCAAACTAAACCGATAATTCGAAGAGACTTGCAAAGATATCAAATCATGCATATAAGAATTCAGAGAAGAACCAAATAATATTCATAGATAATCTTGTTCATAAATCCACAATTCATTGGATCTCGACAAACACACCGCAAAAGAGTATTACATCGAATAGATCTCCAAGAACATCGAAGAGAACTTTGTATTGAGAATCAAAGAGAGAGAAGAAGCCATCTAGCTAATAACTATGGACCCGAAGGTCTGTGGTAAACTACTCACGCTTCATCGGAGAGGCAATGGTGTTGGTGTAGAAGCCCTCTGTGATCGATTCCCCCTCCGGTAGATCACTGAAAAAGGCCCCAGGATGGGATCTCACGGGTACAGAAGGTTGTGGCGGTGGAAAAGTGGTTTTGTGGCTCCCCCTGATGTTTTTAGGGTATAAGAGTATATATAGGTGAAAGAAGTACGTCGGTGGTGCTACGAGGGGCCCACGAGGGTGGGGGCGCGCCTACCCCCCTGGGCGCACCCTCCTGCCTCGTGGATGCCTCGTGGCATTTCTGACTTCAACTCCAAGTCTTCCGGTTTGCTTTCGGTCCAAGAAAGATCATCACGAAGGTTTCATTCCATTTGGACTCCATTTGGTATTCCTTTTCTGCAAAACTCTAAAATAGGCAAAAAAAACAAAAACTAGCACTGGGCCTCTGGTTAATAGGTTAGTCCCAAAAATAATATAAAAGAGCATATTAAAGCCCATTAAACATCCAAAACAGATAATATAATAGCATGGAGCAATCAAAAATTATAGATATGTTGGAGACATATCAAGTGCACTTGATATATGTCTTGCATATGAATACCCATGGTCACAATGGGGTATTATATTGATTCACTTGATATATGTTTTGGCAATCAACTCCCGGATTCCCGAGGTGACATTGGGGTAATCTATGCATAGGGGTTGATGCACGTTTTCGTCCTTGTTTCTCCGGTAGAAATCTTGGGGCACTCTTTGAGGTTCTTTGTATTGGATCGAGTATTATGAATCTGAAATTGTTTGATGTGTATCGTATAATTAACTCATGGATACTTGTGGTGACATTGGAGTATCTAGGTGACATTAGAGTTGGTTGATGTGTATCATATGGTGTTATTTTAGTACGAACTCCTGGATAGATCGATCGAAAGAATAACTTGGTGTTATTTTAGTACAAACTATTGATAGATCGATCGAAAAGAATAACTTTGTGTTATTTTATTACGAACTCTTGAATAGATCGATCGGAAAGAATAGCTACAAACAATTTCTTCTTATGTTCTCCGCTAGATAAGAACTTTGGAGTGATTCTTCATCACATGTTAAGGGATGGTTATATGATCCAGTTATATTAGCATTGTTGAGAGATTGCACTAGCGAAAGTACGGACCCTAGGCCTCATCTTCAAGCATTGCAATACCGTTTGTGCTCACTTTTGTTACTTTCTACCTTGCTGTTTTTATTATTCAGATTATAAAAATATATTTCTACCATCCATATTGCACTTTTATCACCATCTCTTCGCCGAACTAGTGCACCTATACAGTTTGCCATTGTATTGGGTGTGTTGGGGACACAAGAGATTTCTTGTATTTGGTTGTAGGGTTGTTTGAGAGAGACTATCTTCATCCTACGCCTCCCACGGATTGATAAACCTTAGGTCATCCACTTGAGGGAAATTTGCTACTGTCCTAAAAACTCTGCGCTTGGAGGCCCAACACGAGTCTACAAGAACAATTTGTGTAGTAGACATCAGTTAGGTCAGAGGCCCTCTAGATGGAAGCCCCCGAGCCCGTCCCGAGGGAGGCGTCGGGCTCTCCTTCCTATGCAGGAGGAAGGGGCACCCCAACGGCAAGCGCGGAGCCAGAGGTATCACCGGCGGGCTTCTTGGTCTCCGGACAGCCCTTGGGGAGGAGTTTCTTCTTCTTCACTCGGGTGGCCACGGGTAGCAAGATGCCGCCCTCGTCGCCGGAGTTCTCCATTGTAGTGGCACAGTAAGCATGCTCAAGAGAGCAAACCGCATCTTTCTCGTCGCAGGCGACCGTGATGACGCCGCTGCATCCTGTTATCTTGAGGATGTTGTAGTCGTGGTGGGTTGCTGCCATGAACTTGGCGAGGGTAGGATACCCGAGGATGGCATTTTATGGGAGGCTGATGTGAGCGACGTCAAAGTCGATGAGCTTGGTGTGGTAGTTTTCATGCTTGTTGAAGGTTACAGGGAGGCGCACCTGCCCTAGGGGTGTGGTGGAGCCATCAGTCACTCCTGAAATGGGCTTGGTGGGCATGAGTTGATCATAAGGCACTTGGAGCATGTTGAATGTCTCCATAGAGAGAACTTTGAGGCCCGCGCCACCATCAATGAGGGTCTTGGTGACTGTGACATTGCTGATGGTGGGCGTGAAGAGCATGGGGAGCGCGTCGACAGTGGTCGCACACCTAAGGTGGTCCTTGGAGTCAAAGGTGATGGCGTACTGTGACCACTAGAAGGGACGTGCAGCCTCAAGCTTCGGGAGGGCAGCATTCACCTCACGACAGAATTGCTTAAAGATGTGGTGCGAGGCGGGTGCCTGGGCACTGCCGAGAATGCAGGCAATCGCGCGAGGCTCTTGGAATCCCCTAGCCCCATCATCCTGATGGTTGTCGACGTTCCTTCTTGGCGGCGGCAGCAGCAGAGGAAGGCCGACGTTGCCCTAAGGACGAGCCTCATGAGGATGGTCACGCCAGGGGCCCTCACGAGGCTCGTCACGCCAGTGCTCCTCGCGAGGCTCATCAAGCCATTCCTGACGGGGGTTGTAGCCATCCCAGCGGCCTCCGATGTGGCCTCCTCCATGACCATAGCCTTGGTCACCGCGCTCAGGGCGGTGTCCCAGGCGCTCATCGCGGATTGCCTTGAGCTCCTGGAAGTCGTTGGTGTTGTGGGTGTGGACGTTGTGGAAGACGCAGTATGGGCGATTGTCTCTGGATGGATCATCGCGGTCACGGCCATGCTTCTGCTTGGGCTCTGCTGCCAGCACGGCGGGGCCTTTGCGCTTCGCTTCCTTGGCCTTGGCCTTCTTGTCTTGAGGGTCGTCCTCAGGGTGCTTGAGGCGGGAGAGGTGGCCTTCTTCCCCCCTTGGCGCATTTGTCAGCCAGGTTGAACATCTCCAAAGCTGAGCAAAGGTCATCATGGATGGCGAGCTCCTCATTCGGTTATGCCATCTATAAACGCGGACATGATGGCCTTGTCGGATGCCTCTGGGATCTTAAGGCGGACTTGGTTGAAGTGTTGCATGTACTTCCAGAGGGTCTCGCCTGACTGCTGCTTCATGCGCCGCAAGTCGCTGATGGTGAAGGCGCGGTCATGGGTCCCCTAGAAGTTGGCAATGAAACACTCGCGAAGATCGTCCAATGAGGAGATGGATCCCTCGGCGAGGTTCATGATCCAGGAACGCGTGCCATCCTTGAGGGCCATGGGGAACTAGTTCGCCATGACCTTGTCGTCGCCGTTCGCTGCTTCGATGCTCAGCGCATAGAGCTGAAGGAACTCCGCGGGGTCATGGGTGCCATCATAGCGCGGAGGCAGTTCAGGCTTGAACTTGATAGGCCAGATGACACAGCGCAGCTTGCGAGAGAAAGAGCAGTAGCCCACCGCACTCACGGGAACGACCTGCTCCAGAGGGGCACGGTCCCGGCGCCTAGGTAGGTCATACTGCGGCTGCTGCACAACCTGGCAGCTGGCCTCATTTCGCGCTAGAGCTGGGGCCGCGTACGGCGGGTCGTGCGAGCGAGCATCGCACCCCGAGGCAACATCAGCGCTTCGTCAAGGCGGAGGTGGAGGGGCGCCATGCGCCACCTCACCCGCACGAGACGGCAGGGGGCAGAGTGAGTGGGAGGGCGTCGGGGCCTCGACTACGACGTTGGCGAGCTCAATGATGCGGCCTAGCCAGGCGCTGTGTCCCTTGTTGGCGGGCGGTAGCGCAGCAGTTCCCACGCCATGAGGAGCACAGCCTACCCGTTCGCTGGCCCGCGGCGAGCATGTGAAGACAAAGCCATGACGGGGGTGGGAGAAGGCGTTGCAGTGCGGCCGTCACGCGGCGCAGAGGGAGGCAACGAAGAATCCTACTGCTCATGAGCGGCAGGGTTAGTGGCGTCGTTAACCACCGGGGAAGTAGAGCGGTGAGGAGCACCACGGCCCACCGGGGCCCTCTGGGCGACGGGAGCGGCCCGACACTCGGTGCGGACACGGCAAGCTTCAGCCATGGGCACGACGGGGTGAGAATAGTGCGCGGTTGATGAAGGGACGGAGCTTTGACACACCCCTACCTGGCGCGCCAAATGTCAGAATTGGGGATCCGCAAACCCAATAAGGTATGAACTCTAGAGCGCGTACGAAGAACTCACTTCACCGGGGCGCCTTGCTCGGTATGCCCAAGGCTTGATCTCACCGTGCTTGCGAGATTGCTGAGAAGGAAAGAACACAAATATTTACCCAGGTTCAGGCCACCTTGCAATGTAAGACCCTACTCCTGCTTTTGGTGGATTGGCCTCGCGAGGAGGTGGTGGATGAACAAGTATAGTGGTCAGTAGCCTCGCGAGGGCTCTGGTGATGAGGATGAATCGATCAGGGTGGCAATGAGTCGATCCCCTCTACGGTGGAGACTAATCCCTCTTTATAGTGGCCTTGGTCCTCTTCCCTTATCGCACAGGCGGGAAGGGATCTCACAACGACCAATTTTGAATGGAGAGAGGAAGTACATCTTATCCTGACGAAAGGTGGTCTTCGCGTGCAGAGGTCCTGGCCGTGATGTAGTGGTGGGCTCGGCGATGACATCTGTCCTGCCATGCTCATGACCGTGGTATCGTTGCACCGGGAGGGAAACCTTTGGGGCCTCCCTCGGGAACATGCGCTTGTCCTTGTCTCTTTAGCACCAAAGAGGAAATTTTCCCCTCTGCACTCGTTGGCGCCCGCCTGGCCTTGGTCATCATGGCTCATGTCATCTTAAGCCTCATGAGGTGGGAGGTCTGCATAGAAAACTCCACTCCTCGGGAGACAGCTTGGGGAGGCCACTCCTCTAGAGGTCTTGGGCTGTCTGCCTCGCGAGGACGGGGGGCGCGTGAAGGTCTTCCTCGCATAGTCTTGTAGCTGGGCCGTACCGGGCCGTCAAGGGGGACGCACACTGGGCCGCAGGTGATGAGGATATAGACCTAGGGTAGGGTCATAGGCCTGACCTACGTGCCCTACCCAAGGTCACTACCCTAGAAGAAAAGAAGCTCAAGAGAAAACAGGGTGTACCCAAGGAAGACGTCGAGTGTTAGTCCACTCGACCAATCATATCACTCGGGTATCCCAACTTTCTGAAGATCACTTGACCATACAAGAAACCACTCGACCTATGAAGACCAGGAGTCAGACGGAACTACAACGGTCGAAAATTCACTCCGTAGTCTTCATGGACATTAATGACACTTATAGCTGGCATTACCAGTAACGCCCCTCCTTTATGTACATTGAACCCTCTGTAACGGAGGAGAGCTGGGGTCCTGGCGCACTCTATATAAGACACCCCCTCCTCTGGGACAAGGGTTCGCACCCCCTGTAACACACACGCATATACTAAAATCCGGTCGACCGCCTCCGGGCACCGAGACGTAGGGCTTTTACCTCCTCCGAGAGGGGCCTGAACTCGTAAACACTTGCGTACAACCTCACCGTAGCTAGGGCCTTGCCTCCTCCGACGTACCCCCTATTCTTACTGTCAGTCTTAGTACCACGACAGTTGGCGCCCACCGTGGGGCAAAGCGTCTTAGCGACTTCCGGCGAGGTTGGAGTTTCTTCAGTCTTCATCAACATGGTTTCCGGCGGCTGTTTGAACATGGGCCACGAGTTCCGACTCGGAGCGCTCACATTCGTCACCGACGATTCGGCCTGGCTCCAGGAGGCCCCCCTCGACGTCGAGGTGCTGCCGATCTGAGGCTCGTCGCACTTCTGCACGAGTGCCCAAGGCGTCCTCCTCCGACAGCCGTCGACTCCGTACCAATCGACACTCGTGTCAACTTCTCGCTCCGCTGGACGCCGCCGCAAGCGGTCAGGCCGCTCCCGACTCCATCGGTGGGTGAAGCACGCGCTGGCTCGGTAGGCGTTCCCCCCTCAGGTCGCGGCGATCAAGCCCGACGTATATCACTGCAGTCCAGTCGACCTGTCGACTGACTTCGCAGACACACTTTCCGAGAGCAGGAGTTGTGACCCCGCGGCGGAGGTCCTCATGGTCGATTCCCATTGTAGCCCGCCTGGTTACCATGGCGGCGGCGAGAACAAGGACGGCGACAGTTCACTCGGCCACGAGGAGTACCGGCCCCAATCTCTCAGTTCGTAGCAGAGGGAGGAGATGCGCCGCCACAACGAGGAGGCTCTCCATACCCCCATCGTAGGGGAAACCGCCGAGGCTCGGGCCTTGGAGGACGTGCGCTTGGCCACGCTGGCCGAGCGCGCCCGTTTGGACAATCTCCAACATTCTCTCGACGAACGCGCCTGTCGATTGATCCCCGGATCCAGTCGGCACACGCGACAATTGTTTCCACCGGAAACCCAGGTATTCCGCACACCGATCCAGAATCGCGTAGCGGCTGCGCGTATTGCAGAGTCCATCCAGCCGTCTCGCTCGGAGGCTGGGAGAGGCCTGGAATAGATCAGAGCGCTGCTCCGGGCAGCAGGAGATCAGAACTCCGCGGTGTCCCAATCACGGAACAGAATTCACAGTCGGTCGGTAAGGATAGGAACCGTTCAATCAGCACACAGTCCTAGATCATCGTTGAGGCAAAGAGATCATGAGCACCGTCAGGATCGGCATTTGGGAAGAGTTCATGGAAATGATGACCGTGAGTTCGCCCGCGAAAACTATCATCGAGTTCCTTCTCCCCTCCCGAGAGGCGGGTCATACGCGCCTCGGCGGTATGATGACATGCATCCATTCGGTAATGACCGCAGGGTTCCAGTCGACCCAAGGGAGCCTGTGTTCAACGTGAGGTCAGTCCTTGTGCAGGGCTTGGTCGACCGGAATAGAGCATACAGAGAGGGGCTGAACAGAGACAGACCCAGCGGCAGCAGGGTCCACGTATCTGGCCCCGAGTGCTTCGGAAGGGCCATCAGGGCTGCGGAGATCCCCCACAACTTTAGATTGGCAGCTAGTGTCAGCAAGTTCATGGGAGAGTCGAAGCCCGACACTTGGCTTGAAGATTACCGAGTGGCTGTGCACATCTGCGGCGGCGGCGATGAGGTGGCCATGAAGCACCTCCCTCTGATGCTTGAAGGTTCTGCCAGAGCTTGGCTCAATCAGTTGGCCCCTGGGAGTATTTTGAGTTGGGATGAGTTGGCCCGAGTGTTCAGCAGAACATTCGAGGGCACTTACAAGAGACCAGCCGGTCTACCGGAGTTGCAACATTGTGTGCAAAAGTCGAATGAAACCTTGAGAGACTATATCTAGAGATGGATCACTCTGCACCACACAGTGGAGAATGTGTCAGATCACCAAGTAGTCTGTGCCTTCAAGGAAGGCGTTTGGTACAGAGAGCTCAATCTGAAGTTCGGTCGGACAGGAGATATGACTCTGACTCGGATGATGGAGATTGCCACCAAATATGCTAACGGTGAAGAGGAGGACCAACTCCATAGTGGCAAGCATAAAACAGTCGCCCAGGACACCGGAGGAGGGAATTCCAGTCGGAAGCAGAAGTGAAAGGCTGAGGCAGCAGGGCCTGCCGAGGCAGCAGTGTTAAATCAAGGGAAGTTCAAGGGGAAGCCCAAAGGGCCCTGGAATCCCAAGAAAGTGAAAGATCAAGATGGGAACGATGTGATGCATTTGTCGTGTCATATTCACACCAAGAAAGATGAAGAGGGGAATCTGATCCTCCCCAAGCATACCACTCGACAATGTCGACTCCTGATCCAGAGCTTCCAGAAGAAGGGTCAGCCCAGTGAAAAGGATAAGGATTCTGAAAATGAGGAGGACAAAGAAGAAGAGGAGGGTGGATACCCCCAAGTTAACGCCTCCCTGGTGATTTTTGCTGATGTCGAGAGCAAAAGTCGACTGGAAGTCATTAACCGGGAAGTGAACATGGTCGCTCCAACAACACCCAAGTATCTGAAATGGTCAAAGACTCCTATCACATTCGATCAGTTGGACCACCCGTCGCGAGTGGCTACCCCTGGGCGGCAGGCGCTAGTGGTCGACCCAGTTGTTGGAGGCACCCGATTGACCAAAGTTTTGATGGATGGCGGCAGTGGCCTCAATATTCTGTATGTCGAAGCTCTGAAAGGAATTGGCATTCCGATGTCTAAACTGAGCGAGAGTAACCTGAGGTTCCACGGAGTCATCCCAGGAAAGAAAGTTGAGTCACTCGGCCAGATAGCTCTCGATGTGGTTTTCGGTGATGATAAAAATTACCGCAAAGAGAAGTTGACGTTTGAAGTGGTGGATTTTGAAAGTGCGTATCATGCCATTCTGGGCAGACCTGCCTATGCCAGCTTCATGGCTCGACCATGCTACATGTACCTCAAAATGAAGATGCCTGGCCCCAAAGGCGTGATTACCGTCTGTGGTAACCGGAAGAAAGCAGAGGATTGCCTCCAAGATGGTGCAAAGATAGCAGATGAGCAGATGGCAGCGGTGGGGTTCCAAGAGCACAAGAGGACGGCAGATCCGAGTGATTTGTTGTGTGCCAAGAGGCCTGCCTCGGAGTCCGCGTTCCAGTCAGTCGGGGAAACCAAACCGGTTCACATCCACCTGACCGACCCCAATGCTACTCCGACTCATATTTCCATGACGCTCGACAGCAAATAGGAAGCCGCGCTCATCCAGATCCTCTGTGAGAACTGGGACATCTTCACATGGAAGCCATCTGACATGCCAGGTGTACCCAGGGGACTGGCTGAGCACTGTTTGCGCATCGACTTGAAAGCAAAACCGGTCAAAGAGCATCTCCATCGGTCCGCCACGGAGAAGAGGAAGGCCATCGGCAAAGAAGTGGCTCGACTCCTGGCCACAGAGTTCATTCGCGAGATCTACCACTTTGAGTGGCTCGCCAATGTTGTTATGGTTCCTAAGAAAGACAAATCACTAAGAATGTGCATTAACTTCAAGCACATCAATTGGGCCTGCCCGAAGGATCATTTTCCGCTGCCCTGCATCGACTAGATAGTCGACTTGACTGCGGGGTGCGAAGGACTGTCCTTCCTGGACGCCTATTCCGGGTACCATCAGATTCGACTATTTGGACCCGATGAGATCAAGACTGCCTTCATCACCCTGTTCGGGTGCTTTTGTTATGTTACCATGCCCTTTGGCCTCAAGAATGTTGGCGCCACATTCATGCGCATGATCCAGAAGTGCCTGCTCACTCAAATCAATCGGAACATGGAAGCTTACATGGATGACCTCGTGGTTAAGTCACGCAAAGGTTCCGACCTGCTGACTAACCTCGCTGAAACCTTTGCCAACCTGAGAAAGTATGATATCAAGCTCAATCCATCAAAATGCACATTCGGAGTCCCAGGTGGAAAGTTACTCGGTTTCTCATTTCTGAACGAGGAATCGATGCGAATCCAGAGAAGATTGGCACAATCCTCCGAATGGAATGCCCAGTGCGAGTGCATGATGTTCAGAAGCTTACTGGTTGCTTGGCTGCATTGAGTCGATTCATCTCATGACTCGGTGAAAAGGCATTGCCTCTTTACCGACTAATGAAGAAGTCTGACAAGTTCGAGTGGAATGATGAAGCCGAAGCAGCATTTGAAGAGCTCAAAGCCCTGCTTTCCACCCAGCCGGTGTTTGCTGCTCCAATCAGCAAGGAGCCTCTTTTGCTTTACATCGCAGCCACGGGACAAGTTGTCAGCACAGTGCTCATGGTCGAGCGGGAAGAGGAAGGCAAAGCCTTCAAAGTTCAGCGCCTAGTCTATTACATTTCAGAAGTTTTGACCCCATCCAAGCAGAGATACCCTCACTATCAGAAGCTTGCTTACGGGATCTACTTAACCATGAAAAAGGTTGCACACTACTTCTCTGATCATTCAATTTCAATCGTCAGTGACGCCCCTTTGTCAGAGATTCTGAATAACAGAGATGCAACTGGTCAAGTGGCAAAGTGGGCGATTGAACTTCTTCCATTGGATATCAAGTTCGAGGCAAAGAAGGCCATCAAGTCTCAAGCAATTTCGGACTTCCTCGCAGAGTGGACAGAACAACAACAGCCGACTCAAATCCAGTCGGAACATTGGACCATGTTCTTTGATGGGTCCAAAATGTTGAATGGCTCTGGCGCAGGAGTGGTTTTAGTATCCCCACGAGGAGACAAGCTCCGTTATGTCCTTCAGATTCACTTTGATTCTTCCAATAATGAAGCTGAATACGAGGCACTTTTATATGGGTTGTGTATGGCCATCTCACTCAGCGTCCGGCGCCTGATGGTCTACGGCGACTCAGATTTAGTGGTCAATCAAGTGATGAAAGAATGGGATGTCAGGAGCCCTGCAATGACTAGTTACTGCAATGCAGTGAGAAAGTTGGAGAAGAAGTTTGAGGGGTTAGAGCCCCACCACATACCCCGACTCAATAATCAAGCGGCGGATGAGCTGGCCAAGATAGGTTCCACTCGGAAGCCTATTCCCAGTAATGTGTTCTTGGAACATCTCCATACCTCGTCCATACAAGAGGATCCCTTCAAGGAAGAGCCCCCGTAGCCAATAAGTTCAACCAACCCGACTGAGATTGAGATTCCAACCATGGTCGACCTGATCATGGAAGTTCTAGTGATCACGCCCGACTGGATAGTGTCGTACATTGCGTACATTCTCAGAAAGGAACTCCCAGAAGACAAAGACGAAGCCCGTCAGATAGTCTGTTGATCCAAAGCCTTTACAGTGATGAAAGATCAGTTGTACAGAGAAAGTGTCATAGGAGTAGCCCAGCGCTGCATCACCCCTGAAGAAGGTCGAATGATCTTAAATGATATCCACTCGGGGACCTGTGGTCACCATGTGTCCTCTCGTACCATCGTGGCCAAAGCATACCGAGCAGGATTCTATTGGCCTTGTGCGAACGAAATGGCAAAGGATATAGTCGACAAGTGTGTAGGCTGCCAGTTCTATTCCAACATGTCCCACAAGCCAGCATCTGCCTTGAAGACTATCCCTCTTGTCTGGCCATTCGCAGTCTAGGGGCTGGATATGGTCGGCCCCTTCAAGACCGGCACGAGTGGTTTCACCCATGTGCTCGTAGCAGTTGACAAGTTCACCAAGTGAATTGAAGCTAAGCCCATCAAGAACCTCAGCGCAAGCACTGCTGTCAGTTTCGTCAGGGAGTTGATATTCAGATACGGAGTCCCTCACAGCATTATCACGGACAATGGCCCCAACTTTGATTCTGACGAGTTCAAGGCATTCTGTGCAACCCAAGGCACTCGGGTCAACTATGCATTTGTCGTGCACCCTCAGTCGAATGGACAAGCAGAGAGGGCAAACAGTTTGATTATCCAAGGATTAAAACCTCGCCTGATGCGTTATCTCAAGCATGTTCCTGGTGCCTGGGTAACCGAGTTGCCTTCCGTATTATGGGGGCTGAGGACAACACCAAATCGTTCGACTGGCCGGACTCCTTTCTTCTTGGTGTACGGTGTTGAGGCCGTTCTCCCGAGTGATTTGTTGTACAATGCCCCCAGAGTAGAACTATTAACAGAAGCTGAAGCGAAACAAGCACGAGAAGACGTCGTTGATCTCCTAGAGGAGGAGCGTGAGATGGCTTTGATCCGGTCGACCATTTACCAGCAAGACCTACATCGACTCCATGCCCGGAATGTTAGAGGACGGGCATTCCAAGAGGGAGACCTGGTTCTTCGAGTGGATCAGAAGCGACCTCACAAGCTGGCCCCGGCCTGGGAAGGCCCTTTCATCAGCACCAAAGTGCTCCACAATGGAGCCTACCACATCTACAACATAGCCAAGAAGATAGACGAGCCACGAGCATGGAACGCATAGCTGCCCCGTCACTTCTACACATAGATTACTCGACCTGACGAGTTGTAATAAAAGTGTTTCAGTATGCTTTCCAAAGACAAGATTTTTTAAATATCATAATGATCGGTTTCCCATAAGCATCCGTGTCTAAAATCCCCCAGTGGGTGGCTTAGCCACGAATCCGATTCGCCTAAGTTGAAAACATTCTGAGTGGAGAGCAATCCCCCCGCTCGGGGCTTAGGTGCGACCCCATAATCGCCTAAGTTAAAAACATTCCGAGTGGAGAGCAATCCTCCCACTCGGGGGCTTAGCTGCGACCCCGTAATCGCCTAAGTTAAAAACATTTCTGAGTGGAGAGCAATCCTCCCACTTGGGGGCTTAGCTGCGACCCTGTAATCGCCTAAGTTAAAAACATTTCCGAGTGGAGATCAATCCTCCCACTCGGAGGCTTAGTTGCAACCTCGTAATTGCCTAAGTTAAAAACATTTCCGAGTGGAGAGCAATCCTCCCACTCGGGGGCTTAGCTGC
>NC_041387.1:589741757-589765937 GCF_002162155.2 Triticum dicoccoides
ACCCCGTAATCGCCTAAGTTAAAAACATTCCAAATGGAGAGCAATCCTCCCACTCGGGGGCTTAGCTGCGACCCCGTAATCACCTAAGTTAAAAACATTTCGAGTGGAGAGCAATCCTCTAACTCGGGGGCTTAGCTGCGACCTCGTAATCGCCTAAGTTAAAAACACTCCGAGTGGAGAGCAATCTTCCCACTCGGGGGCTTAGCTGCGACCCCATAATCGCCTAAGTTAAGAACACTCCGAGTGGAGAGCAATCCTCCCACTCGGGGACTTCACCACCACAAGTACAACGTGCGTTCCATCCCTACCCATAGGGACGACGAGGTGTCGATTGAACACCTCTGAGCTATGCCACAAGTACAACGTGTGTTCCGTCACTATCCGCAGGGACGACGAGGTGTTGATTGAACACCTCTGAGCTACGCCACAAATACAATGTTCCGTCGCAACCCGCAAGGACGACAAGGTGTCGATTGAACACCACGACTGAGCTCTGCCACAAGTACATGTACTCTCATTCGGCAAAGGGTGAGAAGATCAAGTCCTCTCGGGCCCAAGGGACAATCAGAAAAGTTTGAGCAACCGAGCAAAAGCCATGATATTCAAAGAAATCCACATTCGAATAAACCCTGCAAAAGTTCAGAACTGCAGCGGGAAAGAGTACTCGGACATCAAGCCCGAAAGAGTTTAACGATTACATGATCACTCGGCATTCCGAGGCAAATAAATGTGGGGCATAATGTTTTTCGGTCACTCGTCAGGAGAGGGGCTGGCTGGATCACAGAAACTGTCAAGGTCAATGTTGTCTGCAATGCGAGTGGTAGCCTCGAGGAAGGTGTCCATGAAGGACTAGAAGGTGTGCTTCTTGGTGTTCACAACCTTGAGGGCCGCCAACTTCTCTTCTCTGGCATCTTTGCAGTGCACTCGGACCAATGACAGGGCAACGTCAGCGCCACATTGAGCAGATGATTTCTTCCATTCCTACACTCGGCCAGGGTTCTGATTCAGTCGAGTCATCAACGACTCGAGATCTTGTGAAAGTTCCGCCTGAGGCCAGAGTTCGGCATCTACTCGAGTCATCGCCGCCTTCAGACGAGCCAGATAAGCAACAACATTGTCCATGTGTGATTCCAACCGCAGCAAGTTCATTGCAACACCATCTTTAATAGGACAACTGATGGGGTCGAGACCCGTCTCAACCCATCCAGTCTCGGCCTCAAAGTCCTGGCAAAATTCTGCATAATCGGGGAAAATAGTGAGTCGATAGTATAACAAGATATTCCAATCAACGGCAACCAATCAGTCGAACTATGATACCTTCAAGCTTCAGGACCAGTTTTGCAGCAAGTTGTCCCAGATAGGACTCCAGCTTGCATGTCTTGGCTCTGAGGCTTCTGACTTCATTGGTCAGGTTCTCCTTGTCTTTCTTTAGTTGCTCAACCTCCCGATTGGCATCAGAGATGGCAGTCTTCAGCTTCGAGTTCTCCTCTTCCAACTTGCTGACAGAAGCCAACTTCTTGTCTACAAGCGTTGTCTTGTCTCGCGCCTCCTTTTGAGCGGCAGCAAGGTCCAGATCCTTCTTCCCCAGAGCTTCCTTCATTTTCTCTAAAGAAACAACACTCTTCAGACTAGCTTGAAGCTGACGGTGTTCACTACGCACATCTGTTCGTGTGAAGTCAGTCGGTTCAAAGAGACTGAAAGAAAAAACACTGAAAGGCGCGAGCCACAAGGTGGAAAAGTGTCGATTGGTTACCTCCCATGATGGTTGTTTCTTATTGAGCAGTCTTGACGTTCTTCTCGCCAGTTCAAGATTAAGATTGAGGCTGATTTGCTTCTTGCTCAACTCAGAAAGTTGAGCCCCAAGATCACAAGACCTCTGCAGTGAGCAAGAGAGATATATCAGTCGACAAAAATACAATTACAGTGAAAGTTATTATAAGACTACCACCGAATCAAACATTCAACAGTAGTCTCGGGGACTACACCCAGTGGGTGCACTTAGCGTGCCCCCACTGGTTTGGATCAACACTCAGCATGGTCTGCCCAGCTTGAGTCAAAAAAAGAGAGAGAGTAGATTCTCAGACCCCAGTCGATTGCCAGCAGTCGGCCGTGGTGTCGGGGACTACACCCAGTGGGTGCACTTAGCATGCCCCCACTGGTTCGGAAAAACACTCGACTCAGCAACAGTCGAGTGGAGTGGAAGACATATTAAACTCTAAGGCAAGCACACCCCAGTGGGTGATCTGATACGAAACACAGACCCATGATAGTAGATGCACATATGGGCAGCGAATCAACATCGGCAGTTTTTTATAATTTGAAAGTTCAGTCGGGAGTTAGCTAACCTTGATGTTGGTCTGCAGAGTGGTGTTGGCGTTATAGGCCACCTGACTGGCCTCGTGTATCACCTTCAGTTGATCCATAACAAGATTCACCTGACGAAGAGCCTCCCTGGCGGCACTTGGCGAGTGTCTGGAGTTTGGTATACAACAAAGAGTGATGGCGCCAAGGCGGCCGAAGCAGCCACTGGGTCGGATGCATGGAGTTGCACCGGGGCAGCAGGAGTCGGAGCAACTGACCCCGATGGGCGATCAGTCATCAACGGGTCGGCAAATGTGACGTTGGTCCAAACCGGATCTCCAGATCGCTCGACTGACGTCTCAAGCACCGGCTTCGACTGAGGGGCTTGAACCTCAAGCACTCTCCCGCTCGAGCCCTTGCCTCTCCTCCTCCTCTCCCTCAGAGGCGCTTCTTCTTATCCATTGTCTGGAAGCACGACAACATCTCACGGTGCTGCAGCAAAAAGGAAAAACATCAGAAATTCAACTGACCGACAACTCAATTGGCAGAATAAGTTTTAATCAAGCGGACTTACCAACTCTGGAGGTGGCCGCATCATCGGTTTCCTCATCTCCTGGGGCCTTGTCAATGTATTTGTCAGTCGCGGCAGAGGTTGGGCTGGAAAGATGCATGATCCACTCGGTAACCAACAGAAATGCCGACCGGAAGAAAGGAACGCAGAAAGATAAAATTATCACCTAGAGGCAACTGGAACATCCATATTGATCCTCGGCAGAGTCTTCCGAGTCTTCGAGGGCACAACCTTGGGCTGCTTGGCCACTGATGTCTACTACACAACCTTCTTCTTGTAGACATTGTTGGGCCTCCAAGTGCAGAGGTTTGTAGGACAGTAGCAAATTTCCCTCAAGTGGATGACCTAAGGTTTATCAATCCGTGGGAGGCATAGGATGAAGATGGTCTCTCTCAAACAACCCTGCAACCAAATAACAAAGAGTCTCTTGTGTCCCCAACACACCCAATACAATGGTAAATTGTATAGGTGCACTAGTTCGGCGAAGAGATGGTGATACAAGTGCAATATGGATGGTAGATAAAGGTATTTGTTATCTGAAATTATAAAAATAGCAAGGTAACAAGTGGTAAAAGTGAGTGTAAATGGTATTGCAATGGTAGGAAACAAGGCCTAAGGTTCATACTTTCACTAGTGCAAGTTCTTTCAACAATAATAACATAATTAGATCATATAACTATCCCTCAACATGCAACAAAGAGTCACTCCAAAGTCACTAATAGCGGAGAACAAACGAAGAGATTATGGTAGGGTACGAAACCACCTCAAAGTTATCCTTTTTGATCTATCTATTCAAGAGTCCGTAGTAAAATAACACGAAGCTATTCTTTTCGTTCAATCTATCATAGAGTTCATACTAGAATAACACCTTAAGACACAAGTCAATCAAAACCCTAATGTCACCTAGATACTCCATTGTCACCTCAAGTATCCGTGGGCATGATTATACGATATGCATCACACAATCTCAGATTCATCTATTCAACCAACACAAAGTACTTCAAAGAGTGCCCCAAAGTTTCTACCAGAGAGTCAAGACGAAAACGTGTGCCAACCCCTATGCATAAGTTCACAAGGTCACTGAACCCGCAAGTTGATCACCAAAACATACATCAAGTGAATCACGTGAATATCCCATTGTCACCACAGATAAGCACGGCAAGACATACATCAAGTGTTCTTAAATCCTTAAAGACTCAATCTGGTAAGATAACTTCAAAGGGAAAACTCAATCCATTACAAGAGAGTAGAGGGGAGAAACATCATAAGATCCAACTATAATAGCAAAGCTCGCGATACATCAAGATCGTGCTAAATCAAGAACACGAGAGAGAGAGAGAGAGAGAGAGATCAAACACATAGCTACTCGTACATACCCTCAGCCCCGAGGGTGAACTACTCCCTCCTCATCATGGATAGTGTCGGGATGATGAATATGGCCACCGGTGAGGGATCCCCCCTCCGACAGGGTGCCGGAACAGGATCCCGATTGGTTTTTGGTGGCTACAGAGGCTTGCGGCAGTGGAACTCCCAATCTATTGTTGCCTTTGATGTTTTTAGGGTATATGAACTTATATAGGTGAAAGAAGTCGGTCGGGGGACGCCCGAGGGGCCCACGAGATAGGGGGGCACGCCCAGTAGGGGGTGCGCCCCCCACCCTCGTGGCCACTGAAAGGACCACGATGTCGCCTAGAGGGCGGGTGAATAGGCGTTTTAAAATCTTTTACGGATTTGGCTATATCCTAATGCGGAAATAGACTAAGCGGATACTTTTCAATCACAAATCCTAAATATACTAGGCTCACTAAGTGCACCAACAACTTAGCATAAATAGGATGGGAACAACGAGGATATGAGTAAGCACAAGTAAGTCACACAAACTTACTCAATGTATATCACGAGATATGGAAATGAATAATACACACAACCACAAGTAAGCAATACAAGCTTACACAAATTGTATCACAATATATGGGATTGAATGATACAAGCAACCTCAAGTAAGTTACACAAACTTACTTGAGCAATATCGCAACATATGGAAGTGTATGACACAAGTTAGCAATTCACACTAATCACAAAGTATATCAATAGTAGCAAGTATGAATTGTGGAATATGAAGTGTAGGCCTAAATAATCTCTACAAGGAAATGGCCAACACAATATAATGAACCACCACAATATAATGAGGACAACAAGATATAGTGAATGCACGGTCAAATGACCAAAGTAAACCACAAGTAACGAGTTAGGGTTAGGGATAACCAAAGTCACGGAGATGAGGATGTATCCCGATGTTCACTTCCTTGGAGGGAAGCTAGTCACTGTTAGAGAGGTGGATGTTACCACGAAGGCACACCAACACCACGAAGGCTCACCCTATTCTCCTTGAGATATCACCACGAAGGCGATTCCCAACCACTAGTGATAGACCTTGAGGCGGCCTCCAAACCTTCACAAACTTTCCGGGGGACAAATCACAAGTTGATTCCTCACCGGAGCACTCCTACCGCCTAGAAGTCTCCAACCTCCAAGAGTAACAAGATCAAGGGGGAAATGCTCAAGACTTGCTCAAATCACAAATTGCTTTGGTCAAAAGAGAGAGGAGGAGTGGTTGTATGCTTGGATGAAATCTCTCTCAAGAACTCTCACAAATCTCTTCGGGGTGTAGCACGAGAAGGCTCAAATCCCTCTCTCTCAAATCCCACCAAAAGCAACTAATGCTATGGAGGGATGGGAGAGGAGAGGGACAATGGATGAGGTCAACCAATGAACCCTAGATCCATGGGATAGTTTTGCCCCAAATGGATTGGAGTTTTGAGGCTTGGGAGATGAGGATAGAGCTCAAAAGAATGGGGAAATCTCAGATCCAAAAAACTCTAGCTCGATGGGGAAGAAGGGTGCCTTATATAGTGCCCCACCAAATATGCCTGTTACGCACAGAAAAATGCAGTCCGGAACTTCCGGGCCCCCTATTGAACACATATGTGCAAACTCTCTGGTTAACCCGGAACTTTCCCCGGAACTTGCCCGGAAGTTCCGGCCCCCGGAACTTTCGTCCCCGCAGAAAACAGTCAACATACCGAAAGTAAAACATGCATAACTTTTTCATACGAACTCCGATTTTGATGATCTTGGGCTCGTTTTGAAGCTATGGAAAAACCCCAGGTCCTCACATAGAGAACCAACCAAGATCAACCAAAATTGAGGATGTAAAATATGCAAAGGTGTTATCATATATTTGGGAAACCTATTTGGCTTTGGATTTTGTTTGGTATATAGGGTAGGAGTGGAATTGTGTAAAGAAGATGTTGACTTGAGAAAATCCATCACAAACCCCTTTGATCCCCTCTTAATAGTGCGGGATCCCTATAACTCAAGAATCATAAAAGAGCTACACTACATAGCTATCGAGAATCCATTCTTGAGTGTATATGTTTCTTTTTGGTGGTCATCACTCCACAACACTAACGTCAAAGGAACTAATACCTTTGACACGAGCCGTTCACTTGAGCTTGATGTTGATGTTTCTTCTTGGCTCAAGATGAAGGCAAGACATTGGTGAAGTCTTCAAGTCTCTCCCCCATACACAATGTGGGGAAGCTTTGCTTTGTATTCATCTTCACTTGTCCATCATGTGATCATCCACAAGCTTCAAGCATGTAATCCTTTGGGATGGTTATCTTGAACTTGCCCTTGTCAACCATGATCACCAATACTTGATGTCATCCTCTCATAGACACTTGAAATCTCTTTCTCGATGCGAGCCCATGATAATCACCTAACCCTCAAAAACATAGAAAACAGGTAGTATGGGTTAGTACACAGAGTGCAATTGATAATTTCTTATCATACCACAAGATCCTATGTGGTGCATCACTTTCGCTCGTGTGTTGACCATTTAGAGTTCGATCTTTGAGCTTCATCTTGGTCAACCTATATCTCTACTCCATGTTTAATCTTGACGTCTTGAAGGGTATATTGAATTCTTCACTTGAATAGCTTGCTTGAATACTTGATCAATCATGACTCACACATGAGTCCATTATGATCATATCTTTGAGCCACTCCTTAAGATACTCCAATGAACTTCATTTTGATCATCTCAATGTAATTGTTGCTTCAAAGGAGTTGTCTTCCATTATTCTTCAATCATATTCCAATGGGACTAACCTTCAAATGTATATCTCAATGCAAACATTAATCCATAAGTATTGTCATTAATTACCAAAACCACACATGGGGACTACATGTACTTTCAATCTCCCCCATTTTGGTAATTGATGACAATCTCAACAAGAGGGTTCATATAATGAATTTTTACACAAGCACGCACTTTTTCTAGAATAAATTGTATACTTGCGGTGACTTTGATAGCATTAATTATCACAAACAAACTTGATGTTATCAAAACCGGTTGTACTAACATCAAAACACTACCCAAGCATTTGATGTTAGTAAGACCTCAATATATAGAGCAAGCTCCCCCACAATATATGCATGTGTCAATGAACTCTGAATTTCATTGCATATATTGGTTGATATAAACTAGTTGGAGTTTTTTTCTATATATTCATTCATGAAACAAGCATATATAACTAGGGTGGATATGCATGAATGTCAGCAAGAACTTCAAAAGATATTTATCTTAAACCCTCTAAACTTCTCCCCCATTGGCAACAAATGCCAAAATGGAAGACAAAACATCTAGAAGACCAATATAGTATGAGTTCCTCCTTGATGTGTGCATATCACAAAATCTGAGTGAACGCAAATGCACATATACAATAATTAAAAATTTGAGGAGCTCATAATCTATAGAATGCAACCAGATATGAAGATATGAAAACAAGCATTAGACATGAGAGGGAAACAATCAAAACACATGAGTGCGCAAGATTATATGTCCAACATACAAGCACTCGCGACACAACCTCTTACCGAAGCTACCATAAGAATAAGAGGAAACAAACAAAGTGGCCGGCAAGGAATAAATGATATCAAGGAAAGATATGAACTTTCTCATGTATAAAAATTTCGGAGTGTCCAATCATAATCATGATATGTATCCACAAAGAAACTTTGCATACACAAAATAGACACAATTGATAAGAACATGATATACACAAGTGAATCCATTATTATACAACTGAAACCTAGTCATAATAGCAAGGCACATGGCACAAAGAACATGGCACAAATTGATCTCATTTGCATAACACAAAGTGAAGCAATCAATCAAAAGATCCGATAAGCCAAAAGGATAAAAGAGTATTATGATTTGGGCAAAGGAGTGTTCTAAGGAAAATAGAGAAGCTCACCATGATTTGTGCACTATTTAGATTTTTTGTATTTGGATGCAAGTGAACAAAATATGATCATCACTCCCCCAAAATCAATAGAAACATAAAACAATTTCAAGCAGTCATAGATAAGAAAAGAAGCCTAGCATTTGCAACAAACATATGGTTGAGCAACATGTAAATAATAGGCTTGTCAAGACAAGCATGAGGACAACAATCTTCACCAAACATGAGTGCACTAAGATGCAAAGAGGTAAGACATGCACTCATACAACAAATGCTTCCATGGAGCCACCAAAATATATAAAAAGTGAATTAAATGGTGGACATGAAAGAATAGGGATATCAACTAGAGATGTAACTTCTCTCACGTGTATAAGATTCTAGGTAGATGATATCCACAAAGAAGGATGTACACATAAAATAGTTACAAAAGGAAAGAATAAAGTATCCAAACGGGAGTCATAAAATATACCAATGAGATCTTTGCTTGAAAGCATAGCACGTGGCTTAATATAATCTTATTGTATATTAATGAACTCCAAACACACAACCATCAAAGCCATCATAACTAGCAACAAGAGATCATGTTGGGATGCTTTGAGAAAGGAAACAAGTATCACAGGAACGAGTCAAGAAGTTCATGCCATGATGCAACCTACACAAGGTTGACCCCATTTCTATATATATGCATGAAGTAAATACTTGTTACCGAGATAGCATTGGTATGAAGTCGTAGATCAATAAAATGTCCAAGCTTGGCTCTAATTTCATCATAGTGCCACCACCTTCATGAATAAGCCAAGCACCCAATGCTTCTCAAATGTACCTAACACATTTTAAGTACAATATGGTCCCCAAACTTATTGGGTCCGAAGTAGTTAGCATAACTACAACACATAGGGTAAAACCACTTAAATATGTGCATATTGATATGAATTTGAATTTCATGCACATCTTAGCTATTAAGAATTTGATGGATTTACCATATATATATTGGATCAAATAAGGCAAACAAGGCATGTGAATTTACACATAGTAAATATGCATGTACAAGCCTACCAAAATCCAGGGATACAAATTGGGCAAATGACCACATAATCGTTAATACTTCCAATAACATTACTAGTCATTTATGTTGTCCAAAATGAATCAAAGTGACAAATCAACATATGATAGCACACAAAGTTCAACATATGAACCAAGGAAAAAAACAATGAGCATATAAGATATGCATTGCACACATACTCATAGGAATATCTCACTCAAGTAGATATAGGACACTATAAACAATGAGATAACAAACTCTCATATAGAGCAATAAGATGAATTCGAACAAAATGGTATTTCAGGTTATCATCCGGTGTAGAAACCAAATAAGTACATGATCATCTATACTAACACAAGCATAACATGAGAGTTTAGAAATAAACATAATGCTTGGATAGCATAATATTAACATTCCAACTAGATAGATCATCATGCAAAGCAATAATTGGAATAGCTTTAATCAAATGATTTTCCAAATATGATTTTAAAGATAACCATGGGCAAAACCGCACAAGAATGCCATATGTAAACAAGACATTGCGTGCCATGGAGATATAAGATAATCTCAAATATAAATTCTAAGTGGCATCCCTCAATTGTTCATATTAACAAGGATTGTGATATGCATAAAGCATATCACTCCCCCATAATATGATGATCCATGTATTATCCAGAAGAAGCAAATAAAACCCAAATAAGGATAATTAATGGAGAGAATTTGAGTTTCAAATGAGCTTTACATACCACATAGTAACTAGATAATATTGCACTAACAATACTAGGTGGTATCCCACATACATACACATTTAAGGTTTGTGATATCCGTAAATATCTCAAAAGATCCAAGGAAGATTCAACTAATGAAGCAATAAAGGCCTGAAACCACACACACAAATATATGAAGTGCATTGCAACCTACAAATGCTAGATAACACAAATCAAGCATACTAGGAAGCACAACTATACAAGCACATGCTAGGTACAAAACCTAAACATGCAAGGGACATAGTGACTTTCAATGTAAACAATGCAAGTACAAGTTACCGCAAAGAGGAGTATTGGATTGATAGATATGATGATAATCCACTTGACTTGGCATTAACCATAACATATGGTGAAAATAGTTTTTCTTCCTGAAGTAGCCAAGTCTCCAATGCCCTCCACACACCTATTGATCAAGTTTGAGTTTGATGGTCCCCAACCAAGTTGGGTCCTAAGAAGTTAGTAACAATAGGCTTGGCAACCCAAATGGTCTTGTCCACTTTCAAACTTCTTTGGGAACCCACAAACTTGGCAAACACATTGCCAACAATATCCTTCCTTATCGAATAATGATTATTGACTATAGGAGGCTTAGATATGTTACCGTTGGGACAAGATGAAGCTATGTGTCCCTTCTTACGGCAAATATAGCAACATGTGCTCCCCTTCCTCTTCTTCTTTACCTTTTCAACTTGGAGAGCATTATCTTGGTTAGGCATGGGAAGAGGCCTTTCATTATCTTGATATTGAACTTGAGGCCACTTCCCTTGATGCTTCACATTTGAAGCCTTCTTCTTCAATGGACAAGATCTCACATGGTGTCCAACATTCTTGCACTTGAAGCAAGTAATGTTGGCCAAATTCTTGACTTGATCTTGTCCCTTCTTCTTGTTCTTGGACTTCTTCTTGTTGAGATGAAATCAAGTCCTATTTTGTCTTGAGGGTCCTTTTGCACACTCAAGATATTATCACAACATTTTTCCAAGTCTTTCTTCAAACTAGTGACTTGGGCCTTGAGCTCTTTATTTTCCTTTACAAGGTTAGTATTAACAAAATAACTAGAGGAAGTATAAGCTTCATTGTTAGAGCAACAAGGCATGGTGAGCAATTCATTACAAGATGTACCAATATCATGTAGAGAGGAATTGCAAGGACTAGCACATGACAATAAGGCATTTCGAGTAGAAGATGTGCTAATATCCACATGAGACTCACATGATTTTACCTTGGTGACCATAGCCTCATGAGCTAACTTTAACTCATCATGAGAGATTAGAAGATCCTCATGAGTGCCTGAGAGCCTTTTATGACTTTCTCCCAATTTCCCATAATTGCTAGTTAGCAAATCAAGTTGAGTCCTTAGCTAAACATTTTCTTTTAATATCGATGCTTCACATAAGATAGAGTTAGTAGCACAAGCATCATTATTAATATGAGAGGAGCATGTAGAGGCTAGAGACTCCGCATGAGTAGCTTGAAGTTCCTCATGAGACTTAGAGAGTTTGGTGAGCTCTCCTTTGACCTTCTTGTAGTCAAGGTCAAGGTTCTCAAAATCCACTTTAAGTTTACAATGAGTAACTTCAATCTCTTCTTTTAAAGACCTCAAGTCACTAAGACATTGATGAGCCATAGCAAGTTCATGTTCAAGTTGTTCACTTTTTGCTTGCTCGTAAAGGAATAAGTCGTTACATTTTTTAAAGCAAGCAAGAACATCTTGGAGCCTTTTATAAGTGTTATTTTTAGCTCTACGAAGAGTTTTCCCAATCTCATAGAGATTTTGAGTCAAGACTTCATCATCTTCCTCATTACAACTATCATCATTATCACTAAGAGAAGATGATACCCCGTCATTACCTCTTGCCATGAGGCACATATGAACACAAGGGGTTGATGATGATTCTTTTGGAGAGGAGGGTTCTTCATCAACCAAGCGTGCCTCATTTTTCTTCATTTCCTCTACATGGTTAGTTTCACAAAGAGAACTAGAGGGAATCACGGCATTTTGAATATGGCAACACAAACGACCAAGCATATCATCACACGAATTTATGAGTGCATCATTAGATGATATGCAAGGACTCTCTACACAAGAATGTATGATGTTTTCAGTGTTAGATATGCTCGTGTCCATAGAAGATACATCACTCGTATCAACATAAGCAAGATCATCAATGAAGATCTTAATACCATCATCACGAGATATTTCTTCACTTACCATGTCATTACCTTGTGGTAAGCCACATGTTGGTGAAGTGAAAGATGTTGAGGTATGCAAGTAATCGGAGGTGGAAGCAATAGAGAGCTCTTCATGATTTAGAAATGTGGAGAACTCCTCCATTAACTCCCCAAAAATAATATTGTCTTCATCAAGATTGGACCCACCATATATATCTTCAATTTTGGTCCAAGCCTCATGAGCCAACGAACAAGATGATATTGACTTGAACACCTCGAAGGTTATAGCTTGGTGAATGACACTTAAAGCTTCACAATCAAGATGCATATCATCAAGTGATGGAGATTGTCCATCCTTTAGATTTGAATTCCCTACAACCACAATCCGCAAAGCATTTGGACCCATGGCCCGAAAGTGACAAAGCATGCATAATCTCCATATAATGTAATTTGTGTCATTAAAACAAAATGTGTCATCGTGCACTAGTTCACTAGTCGACATCGCTACTCTCTAGGCGGTTAAGCCTAATAAGGAGAGACCTAGCTCTGATACCAATTGAAAGGACCACGATGTCGCCTAGAGGGGTGTGAATAGGCGTTTTAAAATCTTTTACGGATTTGGCTATATCCTAATGCGGAAATAGACTAAGCGGATACTTTTCAATCACAAATCCTAAATATACTAGGCTCACTAAGTGCACCAACAACTTAGCATAAACAAGATGGGAACAACGAGGATATGAGTAAGCACAAGTAAGTCACACAAACTTACTCAATGTATATCACGAGATATGGAAATGAATAATACACACAACCACAAGTAAGCAATACAAGCTTACACAAATTGTATCACAATATATGGGATTGAATGATACAAGCAAACTCAAGTAAGTTACACAAACTTACTTGAGCAATATCGCAATATATGGAAGTGTATGACACAAGTTAGCAATTCACACTAATCACAAAGTATATCAATAGTAGCAAGTATGAATTGTGGAATATGAAGTGTAGGTCTAAATAATCTCTACAAGGAAATGGCCAACACAATATAATGAACCACCACAATATAATGAGGACAACAAGATATAGTGAATGCACGGTCAAATGACCAAAGTAAACCACAAGTAACGAGTTAAGGTTAGGGATAACCAAAGTCACGGAGACGAGGATGTATCCCGATGTTCACTTCCTTGGAGGGAAGCTAGTCACCGTTAGAGAGGTGGATGTTACCACGAAGGCACACCAACGCCACGAAGGCTCACCCTATTCTCCTTGAGATATCACCACGAAGGCGATTCCCAACCACTAGTGGTAGACCTTGAGGCGGCCTCCAAACCTTCACAAACTTTCCGGGGGACAAATCACAAGTTGATTCCTCACCGGAGCACTCCTACCGTCTAGAAGTCTCCAACCTCCAAGAGTAACAAGATCAAGGGGGAAATGCTCAAGACTTGCTCAAATCACAAATTGCTTTGGTCAAAAGAGAGAGGAGGAGTGGTTGTATGCTTGGATGAAATCTCTCTCAAGAACTCTCACAAATCTCTTCGGGGTGTAGCACGAGAAGGCTCAAATCCCTCTCTCTCAAATCCCACCAAAAGCAACTAATGCTATGGAGGGATGGGAGAGGAGAGGAACAATGGAGGAGGTCAACCAATGAACCCTAGATCCATGGGATAGTTTTGCCCCAAATGGATTGGAGTTTTGAGGCTTGGGGGATGAGGATAGAGCTCAAAAGAATGGGGAAATCTCAGATCCAAAAAACTCTAGCTCGATGGGGAAGAAGGGTGCCTTATATAGTGCCCCACCAAATCTGCCCGTTACACACAGAAAAACGCAGCCCGGAACTTCTGGGCAAGCCCGGAACTTCCGGGGCCCCTATTGAACACATATGTGCAAACTCTCTGGTTAACCCGGAACTTTCCCCGGAACTTGCCCGGAAGTTCCGGCCCCCGGAACTTCCGGGCTGCCCGGAACTTCCGTCCCCAGAGAAAACAGACAACATACCAACAGTAAAACATGCATAACTTTTTCATACGAACTCCGATTTTGATGATCTTGGGCTCGTTTTGAAGCTATGGAAAAACCCCAGGTCCTCACATAGAGAACCAACCAAGATCAACCAAAATTGAGGATGCCAAATATGCAAAGGTGTTATCATATATTTGGGAAACCTATTTGGCTTTGGATTTTGTTTGGTATATAGGATAGGAGTGGAATTGTGTAAAGAAGATGTTGACTTGAGCAAATCCATCACAAACCCATTTGATCCCCTCTTAATAGTGCGGGATCCCTATAACTCAAGAATCATAAAAGAGCTACACTACATAGCTATCGAGAATCCATTCTTGAGTGTATATGTTTCTTTTTGGTGGTCATCACTCCACAACACTAACGTCAAAGGAACTAATACCTTTGACACGAGCCGTTCACTTGAGCTTGATGTTGATGTTTCTTCTTGGCTCAAGATGAAGGCAAGACATTGGTGAAGTATTCAAGTCTCTCCCCCATACACAATGTGGGGAAGCATTGCTTTGTATTCATCTTCACTTGTCCATCATGTGATCATCCACAAGCTTCAAGCATGTAATCATTTGGGATGGTTATCTTGAACTTGCCCTTGTCAACCATGATCACCAATACTTGATGTCATCCTCTCATAGACACTTGAAATCTCTTTCTCGATGCGAGCCCATGAGAATCACCTAACCCTCAGAAACATAGAAAACACGTAGTATGGGTTAGTACACAGAGTGCAATTGATAATTTCTTATCATACCACAAGATCTTATGTGGTGCATCACTTTCGCTCGTGTGTTGACCATTTAGAGTTCGATCTTTGAGCTTCATCTTGGTCAACCTATATCTCTACTCCATGTTTAATCTTGACGTCTTGAAGGGTATATTGAATTCTTCACTTGAATAGCTTGCTTGAATACTTGATCAATCATGACTCACACATGAGTCCATTATGATCATATCTTTGAGCCACTCCTTAAGATACTCCAATGAACTTCATTTTGATCATCTCAATGTAATTGTTGCTTCAAAGGAGTTGTCTTCCATTATTCTTCAATCATATTCCAATGGGACTAACCTTCAAATGTATATCTCAATGCAAACATTAGTCCATAAGGATTGTCATTAATTACCAAAACCACACATGGGGACTACATGTACTTTCAGCCGCCTCGAAGCTTCCTTGACTTCAACTCTAAGTCTCTTGGATCACGTTCGTTCCAAAAATCACGCTTCTGAAACTTTCATTCCGTTTGGACTCTGTTTGATATTCCTTTTCTTCGAAACACTAAAATAGGCAAGAAAACAGCAATATGGGATGGGCCTCCGGTTAATAGGTTAGTCCCAAAAATAATATAGAAGTGTATAATAAAGCCCGTAAACATCCAAAACAGATAATATAATAGCATGGATGCTTCATAAATTATAGATACGTTGGAGACGTATCAGCCACCTTCTGAGTTGGCTCCAAAGTCGACGTCCGAGTCCGCTTCTGCATTTGGTACTAGAAGCCACGGCCTTGCCCCGCTCGCCTGCTGGATCGTGATGCTATTTGGATCGGTGCTCCGAGCATGGCGGCGAGTCGACCCCCTCGTCGTCGTCAGCCTCGTCGCTCTCCTCTTCGTCGTTGCCGTCTGAAGACTGCCACTCGCCACTCTCGTCTGTGTTGTCCTCCCCTTCCTGGTCCTGCCCCAGGGTTTGCCCACCGTTGGGCATGGAATACATCTCAGTATAAACCTACAAAACAAGAAGTCGAGTGCATTCCAGTCGGTGCCAGAGACAGATATAAGATACACAAGAAATCAGTCGAAGGCAGAAGTTCAAACCTTATCGGGTGGATTGCTGTCACTGGAGGGAACGACCCTCCTGGCCCCCCTGGGGTTATCCTTGTTGCCCGTGATGCTCTTCAACCATCCAGCCACCATCTTGGCCGGGACCTCCTCCGGATGAACCCGAGCGGTGACATTGGCACCAGAGTACATCCACATCGAATGGTCCCGAGCCTAAAGCGGCTGGATGCGTTGACTGAGAAATACCTCTAGTAGGTCCATCTCGGTCACGCCCTGATTAATTAGCTGGACCACCCTCTCGACCAGCATGTCTGTCTCCACCTTATCCGCAGCAGTCACTTTCAGCAAGGAAGGAGTTTGAACACGATCGAAGGAGAAAGGGGGAAGTCCAGTCGACTGGCCCGGGGTGGGGACGTCCTGGCAGTAGAACCAGGTCGACTGCCAGCCCCTGACCAACTCAGGAAGGGTCATGGAAGGGAAGGAGCTCCTCTTCCTCTTCTGGATCCCCAAACCACCACACATTTGGATAACGTGTGTTTTACCGTCACTCGAGTTTTCCTTTTTGACCGACTGGGAACGGATGGTGAAGATGTGTTTAAAGAGGCCCCAGTGCGGTTGACAGCCAAGGAAATTCTCGCACATGGACACAAACTTCGCGAGATAGGTGATGGTGTTGGGAGAGAAATGGTGAAGTTGGGCTCCCAAGAAGTTCAGAAAACCCAGGAAAAAGGGGTGCGGAGGAAGCGGAAAACCATGGTCGACGTGGGTGGTAAGCAAGACGCACTCACCCGGTCGCGGCTGCGGCTTCGTCTCCCCCTCCGACAACCTCGCGGTGCCGTTGGCGATCAGCCCGAGCTCGGCTAGCTCGTCCAGGTCTTCTTGCTGGAGCGAGGATCGGATCCAGTCGCCCTGGATCCATCCCGTCGGCAGTGCTGACCGTGACGACGACCCGCGTTGGGTCTTCTTGCCCTTCGCCGCCCCCGTCGCCTTCTTCACGCGTTCCAGCGCCTCCGTCTTGTCCTTCACCATTGCGGCGGAGCAGCGGCGTCGAGAGCGGACGAGCTGCGCGCGGTGGAGAAGCAGAGGAGAAAGGGGGAGATTGGGAGCGCATAGTGCGACGCCTCGGCCTCGTCACCTTTTAAGGGCCCACTTCTGAGTGGCTGACGCGCGGGCCCGGGCGATCCTGTCAAATCCCCGCAACAGTCGCGCGTCGGATACGTGGTGAAAAAGGTGGCGTGGGGATTGAGGCATTCCTACTTATCCGTCTCGATTACCGCAGCACGCTCCGCCCCGCACGCTTCCTTGAAATTTTGAATCCCGCCGAATCCGGGATACGCAATAACCGATCACGCCGAAGATCTCGCAACAGAAGACAACAATCGACAGATGATGTTACTAATCCACTCGAGAACTTCTGAATCAATCGAGGCAACTTCTGAATCGATTGAGGCGACTGAAACAAAGCTGAAGTTCCAACGCGAACCTCCCGTTCAACGCAAGTACTCGTGAAGCACAAAGGTTGAAGCAAAATCCACTTCAATCTTATTTCCACTTGGTCCTCAATCCATTCAGGGGCTAATGGTGAGGATATAGACATAGGGTAGGGTCATAGGACTGACCTACGTGCCCTACCCAAGGTCACTACCCTAGAAGCAAAGAAGCTCAAGAGATAACAGGGAGTACCCAAGGAAGACGTTGAGTGTTAGTCCACTTGAAAGCACAAGTGCTCCCTGGGTGATTTTGGTAATTTATGTCAACATATCTCTTGTTAGACTAATACCTTCACCTAGTATGTTTCAGATAAGTTCAACAATGGAGTGGCATGGACTAGAGGATGTGGAACCCCTTCAAGACGCTAAGGACAAAAGGATTGGCTCAAGCTCAAAGCACAAGACTCTACATTTTCCATTTTAGTGATCCAAGATCACATTGAGTCTATAGGAAAAGCCAATACTATCAAGGAGGGATGAGGTGTTGCTTAATGAGGCTCTTGCTCAAAATGCTTAGTGATATGCTCCAATGCCCTCAACTACCTTCTCACATCCACATATGACCTAAACCAAAAGTCAAACTCGGCCCCACCGATTCTTTCTATCCGGCACCATCGAGTTTAGATGTCATAGCCACTGCCACTAACCCTAGTCTTTTGGGTCTCACCGATAGGGATCTCGGTCTCACCGAGATGGGGTTGTAATCTCTTTGTTTAGCTTATTACCAAAATCGGTCCCACCGAGTTTGAGTAATCGGTCCTACCGAGATTACAATGCAAACTCTCTGTTCCTCTTCGTAACATTTTGGTCAAACCGAGATGAGTGAATCGGTCCCACCGAGTTTGCCTGACCAACTCTCTGGTTAGCTTATTACCAAAATCGGTCCCACCGAGTTTGTGTAATCGGTCTCACCGAGATTACGTTATGCCCTAACCCTAACCATATCGGTCCCACCGAGTTGACATGTCGGTCCCACCAAAATGCCTAACGGTCACATTATTTGCTAAATCGGTCTGACCGAGTTTCAGGATTCGGTCCCACCGAGATTGCTAAGTTGTGTGTAATGGTTAGATTTTGTGTGGAGGCTATATATACCCCTCCACCCACTCTTCATTCGTGGAGAGAGCCATCAGAACATGCCTACACTTCCAACTTACATTTTCTGAGAGAGAACCACCTACACTTGTGTTGAGGTCAAGATATTCCAATCCTACCATATGAATCTTGATCTCTAGCCTTCCCCAAGTTGCTTTCCACTCAAATCTTATTTCCACCAAATCCAAATCCTGTGAGAGAGAGTTGAGTGTTGGGGAGACTATCATTTGAAGCACAAGAGCAAGGAGTTCATCATCAACACACCATTTGTTACTTCTTGGAGAGTGGTGTCTCCTAGATTGGCTAGGTGTCACTTGGGAGCCTCCGACAAGATTGTGGAGTTGAACCAAGGAGTTTGTACGGGCAAGGAGATTGCCTACTTCGTGAAGATCTACCCCTAGTGAGGCAAGTCCTTCGTGGGCAACGACCATGGTGGGATAGACAAGGTTGCTTCTTCATGGACCCTTCATGGGTGGAGCCCTTAGTGGACTCGCGCAGCCGTTACCCTTTCTGGGTTGAAGTCTCCATCAACGTGGATGTACGATAGCACCATCTATCGGAACCACGGCTCAGAAATCTCCGTGTCTCCAAATTGCATTTGCACACTCCAATCCCATCCCTTTACATTCTTGCAAGTTGCATGCTTTACTTTCCGCTGCTCATATACTCTTTGCATGCTTGCTTGATATGTATTGTGATTGTTAAACTTGTGTCAAAACTCCACTTCAACTTAAAGAAATTAAAAATTGCAGCTTTTCTTGCTTAGTGTCTAATCACCCCCCCCCCCCTCTAGACACCTCTTCTCGATCCTTTCACCACTCAACCAATCATATCACTCGGGTATCCCAACTTTCTGAAGATCACTCGACCATACAAGAAACCACTCGACCTATGAAGACCAGGAGTCAGATGGAACTACAACGGTCGGACATTCACTCCGTAGTCTTCATGGACATTAATGACACTTATAGATGGCGTTACCAGTAACGCCCCTCCTTTATGTATATTGAACCCTCTGTAACGGAGGAGAGCTGGGGTCCTGGCGCACTCTATATAAGCCACCCCCTCCTCTGGGACAAGGGTTTGCACCCCCTGTAACACACACGCATATACTAAAATCCAGTCGACCGCCTCTGGGCACCGAGATGTAGGGCTTTTACCTCCTCCGAGAGGGGCCTGAACTCGTAAACACTTGCGTACAACCTCACCGTAGCTAGGGCCTTGCCTCCTCCTACGTACCCCCTATTTTTACTGTCAGTCTTAGTACCACGACAACAGGCAGGCAAATCTAGGTACCCCCGATCCCAGAACACCGACAAATAGATATAAGTGAAGCATGAGAGTGTAATGCTTTCTAAAATAGACTTGCCCACCCTCTAATAAATATAAGTGAAGCAAAGAGCATTCTACAAATGACGGTTTTCCTATGTAGAGAAACATGCATCCAAACTTCAAATGATATAAGTGAAGCACATGAAGCATTCTATAAAGCCATACTCAAAAGATACAATTGAAGTGCAAAGAGCATTCTATAAATCAACCAAGGACTATCTCATACCAGCATGGTGCATTATTAAAAAATCACATGACGCTCCAAGAATTTATGCATAACATGTGAACAAAACAAAAACCGAAACATACCGATAATTGTTGAAGAAAGATGGAATGCCTTTCGGGGCACCCCAAGCTTAGTTGCTTGAGTCTCCTTGAATATTGACTTCGGGTGCCTTGGGCATCCCCACGCTTGAACTCTTGTCTCTCCTTATTCTCCTCATATCGATACCACATCGATCTTCGAACACTTCATCCACACAAAACTTAACCAACTTTTTATCCGAGGGGTTAGTAGATATAACATCAAGTCCCATCATGTCCTGATGTAACATTATTGTATAATTATTATCAAACATTACCCATTGTATGCTATCACAATTCTATGGATCCCAAGTCAACGGGGATCAACAAGATTCCAAACATAAGCAAATAACGAAATTATTACAGCAATCTGCGAAAACAGGACAGTCTATAAAGATGCAGATGGTACGTATACTTTTGTAACTCAAAAAATTCTGAAAATTAGGAATAAATAAAAAAAATCTCATAGCAGTATTGTGTAAAAAATTCAGAATTTTTACATGTTCCAATAAATTATGAAAATTCAAGCACTACTACAAAAGTTTCTGTTTTTGCATTGCACATACCAAACAAGCAATTTAAACATCCTAAAGGCAAATATTGGCACATTATTTTAAGGGATAATTAGATTTATGCCCCTAGTTGTGTCCCACATGTTTGTTTTACCCGTAATTCCGTCACCTGTTCTGTCCAAGTCACTTTGCTCCTCTTATGCTTTTGCCCTTTGACCGTCAGTTTGAAAACTTCATAACTAATTCATACTAAATCATAAAAATGCAAATAAGATACCAAAATGTTCAGAAAAACATCACCTATATGTGAGTGTCATTTGCATTCATGAAAAAAGTGTTGGAAAGTGCACATCCGAGTTTTAGCTCTTTTGATACCACCATGAATAGTAAACTCTAAAAAAATTCAAAAAAATTCAAAAAAATATGGTGGAGAAGAACGAAAAATGTTCTAAGTGCTTGCCAAGTTTCATTAGGGAACGCCATTCGTGGAAGTCATGGCAAAAAAATAATCTATTTTGGAGTGTTGATTGTTTTTTTTTGCCGAGACACCCACGAATGTTATTCCTTGATGAAACTTGGCATGCACTTAAAACATTTGTCATTCTTTGCCACCAATTTTTTTTTGAATTTTTTTGAACTTTTTTAGATTTTACTATTAATGGTGGTAGCCTAAGAGCTAAAACTTGGATGGGCACTTTCCAACACTTGTTTCATGAATGCAAATGACACTCACATATAGGTGATGTTTTTCTGAACATTTTGGTATCTTATTTGCATTTTTCTGATTTAGTATGAATTAGTTATGAAGTTTTCAAACTGGCGGTCAAAGGGCAAAAGCATAAGAGGAGCAAAGTGACTTGAAAAGAACCGGTGACTTTTGGGAATTAGGGGTAAAACAGACGAGTGGGACACAACTAGGGGCATAAATCTAATTATCCCTTATTTTAATAATACAATGGATTTGTACCAAGGGGGTATTATTTTTGTGATAAACTTCAATGAAAAATTCTACATTGTTTCCATGAGCATGAACACAAGTGTTCAAGGTCGACCCTCACTTTTCCAGTGCATAACCTTCCAGTCGCTTCTCTTTTTGAAAACAAATTAGGTTTCCCTCTATATTTTTTGTTTTTAAACTTTTTAAAAGCACATAACAGAAATAAATGACTCACTAAAACTTCCAGGTTGTCTCCCAAGCAACGCTTTCTTTAAAGCCATTAAGCTAGGTATAGAGTACTCAAGTAATTGATCCACCAGGATCCCAAGGTATATTAAAGACAATTTTAACAATGATTTGTAATTTAGTAGTGATCACAAAGCAACATATATCACATAAACAACAGAGTCTAACTCTCTTCCTATGCATCGGCATGTCATAAAAGAACAATTCATGCACACATAGTAAAGGCCGATACATATCATAAGCAGTTCCTTGCAATTTTATTGTGTTGGAAACATAGAGAGGTGAAGATGTGGTTCCTCTCTCGTAATAATTGCGAGTAGGAGCAGCAAGCACATGCATATTATATTCATCAAAATCATCATGTGCAATGGTAAAACACAACCCATCAATATAATCCTTTATAAGTGCAAATTTCTTCGGTATAGTGTAGTTAGGAGAATTCAAAAGGATAATAGGACTATCATGTGTGGGTGCAATAGAAAAAAAATCATTCTTAACATAAGGAACTATAGCTAGTTCATCTCCATAAGCATAATTCATATTGGAATCATGGCCACAAGCATAACAAGCATCAATTTCATCAAAAAGGGACATTTCAAACGAATCAATGGGATCATAGCATTTATCATAGCATTCATCCTTTGGTAAGCACAAAGGGAAATTAAACAATGTATGAGTTGAAGAGTTACTCTCATTAGAAGGTGGGCACGAGTAGCTAATCCACTCTTCCTTCTTTTGTTCTTCGCTCTCCTCGTCATATTTTTCATCTAATGAGCTCACAGTGTCATCAATTTCTTCTTCCATAGATTCCTGCAAAATATTAGTCTATTCTTGGACAACGGAGGCGTCCTCAATATATTCTTTGACATAATCATTAGAAGCATAGTTTTCATAGAAATATTTAAGTATGGCAAAATTTTCAGATTTTAACAAATATCATCATACTTTTCAATCAAAGAAGCAATTTCACAGGCACCCTTAAAAGAAACAAATTCTTCAATTTGTTCAATATCATAGTAACTATAAACACCTTTCGCATAAGAAGATAAGATTCCGTTATCCTTAAACTCACATTGGAAGGGAAGGTTTTTTTAGGGACCTCGGAATAACAAGTAAAATCATGTATTTCACATAAATTCCAAGCATAACAACGCAAACTATTAATTTGATGCCATAAAAGTTTCCCTTTTTGAGACAAGTGGTGTCACACAAAAGAAGCATGCTCATCTAATGATTTTCCCTCGACTAAGATAATTGGGCTTTCAACACGAGCACAAAGGGATTGAAGATGATCCAAATAGAAAGCTTCAGGAGTATGATAGACTTTGTGTGGTTCTTCAAGCATTGGGTTAGCAAGTACAACTTTTTTTGGCATTTTACGTTTCTGGTCTATAACTAAAGATAAAAAAACAAGAGCACAAAATAAAATCTACTTAGTGATAAATCAAACACGCACACATGAGAATATTCACCCCACGCTATTGCTCCCTAGCAACGGCGCTAGAAACAGGTCTTGATAACTCATAAGTATAGGGGATCAATTATAGCTTTTCTCGATAAGTAAGTGTGTCGAACCCAACGAGAAGCTAAAGGTAGAATTAATATCCCCTTCAAGTTCTATTGACCATTGATACAACTATACGCACACTTAATGTTCACTTTACCTAGAACAAGAATAAAACTAGAAGTACTTTGTAAGTGTATTGCTAGAACTAGTTTGCAAGAATAAAACTAGGTGTACTTTGCTATATAATAAAAGTTAGTTGTTTAGTATAAAGCTTTTTTTAACACAAGAGAAGGATTCGTCCCTTGGCAATCGATAACTAGATCAGTAATCATTATTGCAATTTAGGAGAGGCATGAGCTAACATACTTTTCGTGCTTGGATAATACACACTTAAACATCATAGGATAGCTGTGACGCCCGAACAATTAAGCTACAGTGATCCCCCACTAATGATGCCACGTCACCTCGGTTACTATTGATAAACTCTCGATACTTCAAAACCGAAACAAAATCAAAATTTAATTAAAGGCAAACAATAAAAGTTTTCAAATATTAAAGCCAAATTGTTCGGGTTGTATCAAATATTGCATAGGTAATTATGATGAAGTAAACACATTTTTAGAAGATGCCTAAATACTTTAAAAAGAATTAAAACAGAAAAGAAATAAGATAAAAAAACAAAAACAAAGAGGAAAGGAAAAAGCCCCCCTAGCCAACTGGGCCAGTCGGCCCAGCTGGCCGACCCACTTCGCCCAGCCGGCGCCCCCTCACTCCCCTTATCCCCTCC
>NC_041387.1:589766219-589838130 GCF_002162155.2 Triticum dicoccoides
TCACCATGTTGCCGTCTTCTCCGTCTCCTCCCCACGCCCCGCTGCCCCGTCCCTACAAATCCCGGTGAGGCCACGGCCTCCGCCCTCCTCCTTCCCCTGGTTCCGGCTCACTGACCGCGCCCACGGCCGTGCGCGCCCCTCGCGCCCGGTCCTTCCCAGCCGCTGCGAGCCGCCCCTGCTGCCCGCTCCTCGCGCTCGCTCGCGCGCCCATGGCCGTGCGCGCTCGCACTGTCTGCAGCCGCTGCTGCCCTTCCCCATCCTCGTTGCAGCTCCGGCCTCAGCCTCGGCTAGCGTAGCCGCTCACCGTTGTCGTTGCGCCCCGCACTCGCCCCGCTCGGCCCCGCCGCTTACCGCACTTCCCTGCCGCGCCACGGCTCCGATCGCGGCCATAGCCGTCGTGCGCACACACGCTCGCAACTCCCGTCACGCTCCTCGCCTCACCTCCACTCCCTCTGCGCCGCTCCGGCCAGCCCCGCCACTACCTCCACCACCACGCCGCCCGCGGCCCTCCGCCGCCTCTCCTGGCCGGTGACGTGGGCGCCGGCGGCCGCGTCCATGGCCTCGCCCGTGCAGCTTCCGGGCTCGCCTCGCGCCAGGCGCCCGCCCACGCGCCCGTCGCACGCGGGCGCCCCTGCGCCCATTCGCCCAAAAGCCGCTAAAGGCCCCCAGGAGCCTATGACAAGGAGGCCCCGCCCCCTAAATATTTTATAAAAAACAAAAGGAAAAAAAGAAATAATAATAATAATAATAATAATAATAATAATAATTAACTTAATTAGATCTGTTAAATTAACCTAATCATTTATTAAACTAACTAAACATGTTTAATTAACCTAAGTCAATGACAACTGGCACCCACGTGTCATTTGACCAGTCAACCCCTCTATTGACTAATGACATCATGCTAACGTCATGTTGATGCAATAATACTAATTTCAAATTAATTTAATAATAATAATTTAGAAAATGATTTAAAACTTTAAGAATTAATATAAAATAATTCGTAACTCGGATGGAAAAACTTTGTACATGAAAGTTGCTCAGAACAACGAGACGAATCCGAAGACACAGCCCGTTCGTCAGCCACGCGTCCCTAGCATAGTGAACCTGCAACATTTCACCTCCAGTTCATCTGTCCGAAAACGCAAAACGTCGGGGATACTTTCCTAGATGTTTCCCCCTTTCGCCGGTACCACCTACTACCGCGTTAGGGCATACCTCGATCCGCTCATTGTCATGTCATGCATCGTCATGCTTATGTTTGCATTGTATTTATTGTTTCTTCCTCCTCTTCTCTCCGATAGACTACGAGACCGATGCCGCTGCTACCCAATACGACTACGGAGTTGACGACCCCTCCTTGCCAGAGCAACCAGGCAAGCCCCCCCCCCCCTTGATCACCAGATATCGCCTATTCTTCCTGCTACTGCTTGCATTAGAGTAGTGTAGCATGTTACTGTTCGGTTAATCCTATTCTATTGCATAGCCTATCATTTTTGCTACAGTTGTTGATACCTTACCTGCAATCCTAAATGCTTAGTATAGGATGCTAGTTTATCATCTGTGGCCCTACATTCTTGTCCGTCTGCCTTGCTATACTATCGGGCCGTGATCACTGGGGAGGTGATCACGTGTATATACTTACATACATATATACTATACAGATGGTGACTAAATTCGGGTTGGCTCGTAGAGTACCCGTAGGTTATTCCGATGTGGGGGCTGGAAGGACAGGTGGCTCCATCCCGGTAGAGGTGGGGCTGGGTTCCCGACGGCCCTCGACTGTTACTTTGTGGACCCTACTGCCACGGAACGGTAGGACAAAAGATGTTATGCAAGTTCTTATTATAAGCATGTATGACTACATACGGAATACAAGCCTACATTGAACTGATGAATTGGAGCTATTATGTATCACTATGTTGTGACTGTTATATGATGAATATCATCCAACAAAATATTCATCGCCGACCTAGTGCCTACACTTTTCTCATATTGATCTTTGGTAAGTTACTATTTTTGCTATTACTGCGGTTACAATCACGACAAAACTTTTTCTGTTACTGTTGCTACTACCAAAACCATCAAACTATTGTGCTACTAAACACTTTGTTGGAGAGATATTATTTTTTAGGTGTGGTTGAATTGACAACTCAACTGATAAGGCTCATTAATATTATTTTCCTTCTCTTATGTAGAATCAACAAATTTGAGTGAAATACTGCCATCGAAAACTGTTGTGATCTCCTATACTTATGGGTCATCGAAAAGCTAAACTCGACCAAGTGGGAAAAAACTGAGCGAGAACATGACGTCACCTGTGTGATGATTCCACCGAGCACCATCATTTTTACCCGAAATAACTTTTTTATTTGACAAAATACATGAAACTGCAAATGCGCACCCCCCGGTGCACTTGGGCATGCCCAGAGCGACGGCACAACCATTTTCTTTGGGCCTTTTTACCTTCAAAAAGTGTTCACGAAATTATTAAAAACCTACATAAATTCAAACGATGTTTAGGATTTCAAAATATGTTCCAAATTTCCAAAAGAAATTCCCAAGTTCAAAATATTCTAACTAAAAAAGTATTTTAAATATAAAAGATATTCATGAATTTATAAAAAATCTTCATGAATTTCAAAAGAAGATTTGGATTTCAAAAAATGTTCACGGATTCAAAAAATATCCTTGAAATTCAAAAAATATTCACGAATATAAAAAAGTATCCAATTTTAAAATATATTTGTGAACTATACAAAAATCTTCATGAATTTCAAAAATTGGTCCCAAACTGCAAGAAGTTTCAAATTTAAAAAATGAGAGCAAATTCTGAATATGATTACGAATTTCAAAGAATATTGTTGTAAAAATATTCCTGAATTTCAAAAATAAAGTAAAAATGGAAACGATGCTCGATAATTTATAAATATGAACTTAAAAAATATAATAATTTCGAAAAATAGAAGATTTAAAACTTATAAATTTCTAGAATTGTCCACAAAATCAAAGTATGTCCATGCATTTAAAAAAATCCTGAATTCAAAAATGTTTAAAAAAGTATTAAAACGAAAGGAAGAAAACTAAAACTAACAAACGGAATAGAAAAATAGAAAAATGAAATGAAATCCAATATAGGTCATCTAAAAGTCTTAGTTGGGCTGGCCAAATAGTTGTGCGTGCATTTGGTCGACGTTTGTGAGACATCTTCGTCGGGGACCTCCTAGCCGACGCATTGTGCGTCAAACTGAAGCTGGATGCACATGAGGCGACGCACGACTGGGCCAGCCCATCGACGTGAAAGCCAGTTATGTTTCCTATATCACGCGCGTACTAAAAAAAAGGCGAAAAATAGGCAGGCTACATTAGGATTTGATCCCACGATCTCGCTAAACCCACAGAACAACCAGCAACCAACTAGCCAATCCACCACAAAGGAGCTACTGATTATTTAAGCGAGAACCGTTATAGCAACAGGCAGCAGGGTTGAGATTTTAGAAAAACAAATTAGAAATATTTCTTCAAAATTTTGAACAGTTTGAAATGCCGCAAATATTTTCTGATATTCTAAGATTTTCTTTCTAAAAGAACGCGAACAATTTTTGTAATCCAAATTTAGAAAATACACACACATTTTTTGCACCACCTAACTGTTTTCTAAAACATGAAGAATTGTAGAAAAAATGAAAATTTTCGGACATTGTGAATTTTAATGAAAACAAGAAACATTTTCTGAAACTCTTGAACATTTCTTAAACACAATGTTTTTCCTTAAATTGTGAGCAAATTTTGGAAATGAGAACATATTTTGAAATTCCTCTATGTTTCCTGATACATAAATTTTGTATGAATGTAATTCTGGAGAGATTTTTATAAAGAGAATATTTTTTGAAAACATGAACATAACAAATATTTGAAAACGATAACATTTTTTGGAATCACTGAACATTTTCTTTTAAAACACGAACATTTTTTGAAATTGTGAAAAAAAATTAAAACAAGAACATTTTTTGAAATTGCGAAAAAAATTTGAAAACAGGAACATTATATAAAATTCCTGAACACTTTTTGGAAACATGAACATAAGAAAATATTTGAAAACAAGAACATTTTTTTGAATTGACTAAACATTTTTTGAAATTGTGACCAAAATTTAAAACAAGAGCTTTTTTGAGATTCTTGAAAGACTTTTTAAAATCCTGACATTTTTTAAATTTGTGAACAAAATTTGAAAATGGGACTTTTTTTTTTAAATTGAGAACAAATTTTGAAAACAAGAACGTGTTATAAATTTTTGAATAGATATTGGAATACTCAAACAAAAGAAAATGAAAAAACCGAAAGAGCAAAAAAAGACAAGAAAACAGACAATAAAATAAAAAATTTAAACTGAAAATAAAAAGGAAAGAAAAGGAAAAGGAAAAAAAGTGGAAGTAGAAAAAACGGTTCAGGAACCTCCTAGAAGGTTCCCAAAACCAGAAAAATATCGGCTGGGAACCACCTAGAAGATTCCCAAAACCGGACTCGCACAAACGTTTGAATGGGCCGTCCCTACAAGAACGCTAGTCGATCTCCCCCTGTGCGCCCCGTCAACTACTTGCCGCAATGAGCGGTGAATAGGAATTCCAGAGAGATGGCCGATGGCGACGGTGGACTGGCTCCTTCTGGATACCTCGGGAAATATCTGGTGCTCCCACTTTTAGGGTGCTCCGGTGCTCCAAACTTGGTACCACACTTTAAAATGTTCAAAAAACTTTGAAAAAGTTCCAACACATTGAGACAACAAAAATTCAAAATATTGCTCGAGATACAAAAATGACAAAATGGACATCAATGTGATAATGGGCCTAATCTAAGGCCCAACTTATGTTGTGTACTATTTACTGTCGATTTTGTCATTTATGTTTCTCAAGCTATGTTTCGAATTTTGATTTCGTATTTTTTGACAACATACTTTGATGTTGTGTCAATGTGCTAGATTTTTTTTCAGAAATTTTCGAACATTTAAATATTTCCTGCCGAGTTCTGGAGCACCCGGAGCACCCTAAGGGTGGGAGTACCAGATATTTCCCCTCGATACCTCACGTCTAAAATTACATAAATAAGCAACAAGACAGGGCGAACAAATGTGTGATTGGATGGTTAGAGAGACAATGATATCCCCATCCCACCAAGATTCTAGTCTTGGTGCTTGCATTATTCTTGGATTTATTTCAGGACAGGCGCCTACGGTTTAGGGGTGAGTGTATACACATATGTATGAGCGCTTATGTATGTACTATGTTAAAAAAAGGAAAACTATTTTTCAATTCTATAGTTTTATTCATGAGCATAGAAACCATAATTTTGAGGCCGATCAACTTGTCAAATTTGCTTGTAATCTAGGTATAGAGAGACATGTTTGGTTGGGCAATCCTCATGACCCAAATATTGTACCTATGAACATTTCGGTTAATGAATAAAGAGGGCGAGTCTTTCTCGAAAAGATACGTGTAAACGGTCATGAGACACACTCAACCACAAATGACGCCCCTGATCCAATGACAAAGCAAGCCTAGATTATGAGCCTCGTAATTTGAGCTCCTAATTCATAAACATGATCACATACAACAGAAGTACTCTTTCATATTCTAACTTCCTTGGCCACTCAACCATGGCAAACTCTTGAAGATTCTTGGGAGGGTGATGTGCAGATTACCTTTGTATTACCTAATTTTCCGAACCTTCAAAAACTTTTCATGCGACAAGGGGATTCGAACTCCTACCATCAGGTTTAGTGCCAAACCCAATAACCATTTGAGATAGCTAACAATGGGTGCCCTTTCGCTTTTCTTTTTTGCTTTCTGTGCGCGAGTGACATGGTTTCATTTTATTTTTTTCTTGGTTTTTCTTGTTATTATTTTCTTATTTTTTGGATTTATTTACCCTTTTATTTTTTTCTCCTTTTATGTTCTCATTTTTTTGTGAACAATTTTTAAATTTGTGAAAATTATAGCCCGTGAACTTTCTCCCAATTCGTAAACTTTTAGCTATGAATTTTTTCAGTTCGTGAACTTCCTAAAATTTTATTAAAAAAATCATAATTTCACGATGTTTTTTCAAATGCATGAACTTTTAGCTCTGAATTTTTTCAAATTGATGAATTTTTCTAAAACCTTGTGAACTTTTCACAAATTCGTGAACTCTTTTCCATCACTTCTTTTTTCAACTTGTGAACTTTTTGAGTTCATGAACTTTTCTAGATCCATGAACTTTTTTTGAACCCGTGAACTTTTTTCAAATTCTTGAACTTTTTCATTTTTTTGCTTTTTGATATCATGATTGTTTTATTAGAAAAATTCCTAATTTTTTTAAATCATGATTGTTTTATTGAAACTTACCATTTTTTTCTGAAATTAGAACTTTTTTATATACCGCATTATTGTAAAAGAAAAAAAATAAAAGTTAAAGAAGGGCGCGAAGGGGGACCAAGGTGTGCGCGCTCGCTTTGTTCGCAGCGCGTTATGCATCATATAGGAGCTCACCAGCGAATCAGGGAGAAGCGGTGCGTCGTGAGCGACCGCTCGCCTTGTAGTTGGACTGGCACATGTAGCAGGCTAGCGTGAGCACTGGGGAGGACGGGAAACCTATATGACGCTCGATGCGTCAAAATGTGAGAGCTACGCACAGGCGATCAACCCAGCGTTCGGGGCGTGGGCCGGTCTGTTTAGCGTTTCAGCGATCCCCTTTTTGGAACCTTCTAGGACGTTTTCTATCCGTTTTTTGTCGATTTTAGAAACCGTCTAGGTTCCTGAACTGCCTTTTTTCGTTTTTTCTTTTCCTTGCTTTTTATTTTATTCTTTTTTATTTTATTTTATTTTTTCCTTTCTTTGATGTTTCTTTCTACAATTTATTTTCTGTTTTATTTTTTTTCAAAAGTAAAAAGAACTAAACAAATGTTCAAGAACTTCAAACCAAATTTTCCCATTTTTTTAAATTTGTTTGCACATTAAAAAAATGTTCATGATTCAAAAAAATCACAAATTCAATTTTTTCCCATTTCCTAATTTTGTTGCCAAATTCAAAAATGTTCAAGAACTTCAGAAAATGTTCCTATTTTACAAATTTGATCACAAATCCAATAAATGTTAGTGTTTCAGAGATTTGTTCACAAATCATGAAAATTTTCATATTTAAAACTTCCAAAATTCAAAAAATGATCGAGGAAATTTTAGCAAGTATTTTGAATTTTAGTAAAAATTGTTTGTAATTTTGCTCAGTTTTTGCATTTTGAAATAAAAAAATAATCTGCATTTACATATATTATCCGTAATTTTGAAAAATGTTCTCCTATTCAATTTTGTCCCTATTTTCCATAAAAAATAGCGAGTTTCCAAAATAAATTTGTGTTTAAAAACACATTTGAAATTTTAGAAAAAGATCAAATCTGCAGCGGCTTATGGTTCATATATATCGGATTTGCTTTTCTTTTTGATATTTTCCTCCTCGCCATCTGGCGAAGGCGGAGCCACAGAAAATGGGCCGGCCCAGGTGAGCTGCCATGTGCGAAACGGTGACTCCTTGCCGCAATCTATCTCGTAGTCTCATCCACAGCAAACCCTATTCGGCGCCTTTAGTGCCGGTTATAGGCGTTTTTGCAAAGTGGCGCATACCCCCACTCTGCGCTGGGCCGGCCCATCTTCTTTTTTCCCTTCTGTTTTTGCTGTGTCCCAGCGGGAACAAAAATTGCGGCTGAGCTGACAGTCGAACCGGTGACCTCCTGCGTCGAACTAGCCCGCACTAGCCATCCCGCCACCATTTATTAGGTAACTACTTGCATCTTTTCCTTCTATTCTTCTTTCTACTTTTATATTTTACCTTTTCTTCTTCCTTGTTCGATGATTTTTTTCTTAAATATCGATAAGCTTCTTAGCAAATTCGATAATACTTTTTCAAAATGGCTAAAATTTTCAAATTCGATGACATTTTCAAGTTTGATGAACTTTTCTTCAATTTTGATGAACTTTTTCTAAACTCGATGAACTTTTTAAAAAATTGGTGAACTTTTTTCAAACTCGATGCACTTTTCTTGTGATGAACTTTGTTCAAACTCTGTGAACTTTTTCTAAACTCGATGAACTTTTTGAAAAATCAGTGAATTTTTTTCCAAACTCGATGAACTTTTCTAGAAATTTGATGAACTTTTTCCAAACTGTGTGAACTTTAAAAAAATTGATGAACTTTTCTTCAAATTTGATGAACTTTTTTCAAACCCGGTGAACTGTTTTTCAAAATTGATGAACCTTTTTTTAAGTTTGTGAACTTTTCTGAAAAAATGATGATTTTTCGAAATCGACGAACCCTTTCAAATTCACGATTTTTTTAAAATAATTTAAAAAATTAAGTGTTATATTAGAGGGTATTGTGCAATAAATAGCTCGAACACACTTACTCTTATAGGGTTGGTGCTTCATGTTCATCAAAAGTGTCCAGTTGGTCTAGTGGTTAGCTGGTCTAAGACTCTGCCTGAGAACTTGAGTTCGATTCCTGTGATGGCAGTTTTTTTGCGGGTTTTTTTGTGCTACAGGTTCGTTCCATACTGCCTTCACGGGCCGGCCCAACAAGATGCTGTAGTGTGCGCCAGGGAGCGGTTCGGCCGCAACAGGAGCTCTCCTCATCCACCACGTGTCCCCTGGGATCCCGGGACCTCCTAATGGGCGCCTTCAGCGCAAAAGACGGACAGAAAGAAAATACATCGCAACTGGGATTCGATCCCTCGCCCTAGCGCTTCCACACGGAGAGGCTAACCACTGGACCAGCCAACTGCTTATGAATAATAACAGCGCGAAGTTTTTAAAGAATAGAACAACAGACGCGAAATTTCTTGCACATTACACTGTAGCGTTTATATTTTCTAATTATTTGAAAACATGTCACATATTATAGATGAAGTTCATGAGCATGCAAAAAAAGTTCACCAAAATGAAAAAGTTCAGGTATTAAAAAAAGTTCATGAATTCAAAAGAACTTCATCAATTTTCAAAATAGTTCATCGAGTTTGAAAAAGTTCATTGAATTTGGAAAAGTTCATTGATTTTGAAAAAAGTTAATCTATTTTGAAAAAAGTTCATCGATTTTCAAAAAAAGTTCATAGATTTTGAAAAAAGTTCATTGAATTTGAAAAAAAGTTCACTATTTTTGAAATTCGTGAACTCTTTTTAAATCAATGAACTTTTTTCAGTTTTTTATTGAAAAAGTTCATTGGATTTGAAAAAAGTTCACAAATTTCAAAAAGAAATTCATCGGATTTGAAAATAGTTCATCGGGTTCGAGAAAAAGTTCATCACATATGAAAAAAGTTCATCATAATTGGAAAAAGTTCATCGAATCTGAGAAAAGTTCATCATAATTATAAAAAGTTCATCGAATCCGAAAAAAGTTCACGATTTTGAAAGAAGTTCATCGATTTTGAAAAAAGTTCATCGATTTTGAAAAAAGTTCGGCGGATTTGAAAAAAAGTTCACTGATTTGAAAACAGTTCATCAGAAAAATGAATTTTTTAATGGATTTAAAAAACTACACAAATATTTGAAGAAAGTTCATCTAATTTCAAAATAAGTTCATTGATTTGACGAAAAAGTTCATGTATGTGCCATATAATTTATTGTCTCGGGAAGAAGAAAAATAGAAAACAAAAAGCAAAAGGCAAAACGAAATAAAATGAAAAAAACAAGAAGAAACAGAACGGAAAGAACAAGGGAAAGAAAAGGTTCCAGTTAACCACATCGAAGTGATTGGCGGGGTGGTTGCACTAGTATGTACTAGGTAGGAAATGCGGCTTGCCGCACCCAGCAGCACCGGTGCTGCCGGATACAGTAATATCCAATCCGATAATAGGTTCAGCATGGTGCCAACCAAATCATTATCTATAAACTTTCGACAACTAAGATGCCTCTATTCTGATGGAGCTTAAAGATAGGAAGTGTAGACAACTAAGATGCCTCTATTTTTATAGAGCCTAAAGATAGGATGTGCGGCTTGCAGCAGCTCTAAAAAAAAGAACTAATCACTGAAAATAGTAATGGTTTGATTCATTACATCACTTTGAGCTTGTCATAGAAAATGCAACATTGCATAACAAAAGCAAGTCCCAACGGTGATCAAAGAGAACCAATATATTCTATATGGTGATAGTAGTGTATTGGATAGCTCTATCTGAGCATCTTTCTTGTCGAGGAATGGAACTCAGAAGATGGAAGTGAATCTCGAGTGAAAAAATATAAGAATTTGCACCCCAAAAGAGTATATCCGCAAGAATGGCCCAAAAAACACCACATTACTAAAAAGTCTTCCTAGTACTCATGGAGGTACTACCAAAAGTAGGGTAACAAATCTCAAATTAGAACTATCTTTGAATTGAAATTTTATACTGGAACAGAAATAACATAAAGCAGGCTTGATAAATAAACCAATGTAAGGGTGAAAATATAAGAGGGGGAAAATATGCAACAAAACATGAATCTTCATTTTAGGATACCATTACCATATGAGCATGTCGCAGATTATCAAACAGAGATTATAATGGGCCGGTGGAAAAGAAATTGCCCGCAAAACAGAGCAGTAGAGACAATTGTCAGATTTGCCTTACTTATGATGGCATATATTTAAAAAGCATAGAAAATAGAATAGATGACTGGAGCATCTGTCATATTTGCCTTATCAGTGATGCCACAAAACCAGTTTTAAGCCCGAGCATATCAAACAAAGTACTCGCAAAGCAGGTGAGAACCTCGCCATGGCAAAGATATGATGACTTCTTCTGCTTCATGGTGATGATCATGACCTCAAAAATTGTCACGTCTCTGCCTCAACAATCTCTCCTTGTTCTGCATAGTGTGGCACATAGCATCAAAGGAAAAAAAAATAGAACCATATTTGGAACTAAGGAGACCTAATATTTTGTTATCCTTTTACTTTACAACAGGAACAGAAGATCACTGAACATATCACAAATTAAATTATATAACATATGCATATGCCAGTAAGCTAGATGCATATGACAGAACATCACTAAACATATCATAAATTAAATGAACAGGAGAATGTACTATGCTATTCTGAGCCCTTATGAAGTTATTCTGATATATATACCTTGTCTTCTAGCTCGCCCAGGTGTTGCGACGAAGGACATGCTAATGAAGATCCTTTGTTAGCCAAATAATTCAAAGTGTGTGTTCCATGGACAGTGAGAATATAATTTATGCAATGACGTTCTCAAAGCAAGCCTATGGATGGTGAATGACGGTAGGTCCTTCCAAGTCTTAAAGACATACACAGATATGACCTTGTCTAATTTCTGATGCTTGCATAAACCATGTACAATTAGTTGTTATAGCAGCTCTGTTATCCTTGCCTCTTATTAGACAGACTCAACCTTTAGCACACCCCGCATGCAAGTTTCATTCACATACGCTAGACTGAAGGATTCGGGAATTCCACAAGGTATTTATTTGTGAATTAGAGGTAAGACACTACAATTAAATATTAAGATTAGCGAATGAAACATCAAGAAAAATCAATGTATATTCTCAATCTACATTATGCCCAGTTGTAACAGACCTATCAAAAGTTACATCAGCATAGCAAGCTGAATTCAGCAACACCAAGGAGCTAATCAATTCATCAGCTCGGCAATACTCATATATAGACAACAGAGCTACGCACTCCTCTACTAAATATTCATATATAGACAGTGGGATACTTGATTGTAGAGGGAAAACAGTCATGATGCCATAGGAAGCCAAGGCCCAACCTGTACTAAGTTTTGCTCACGTGCAGCCATACTTGGGTGGACGAACAGGCAAATCAGAAAGAGAGAGGCACGCAGAATCAACTAACCTGTATTGGACTAAACATCTAAATCATCTCTTCAGAGATCAAATACAGAATATCTACATTCTGGAAATAGGGAAATACAACATCTATTACCTTCGAATTTTTCTTTCTCTCCCAGACCCGCGCGGCATGTGAGGCAGTAGGCGGCAGAACGAACGGGATGGAACCGACGAGGACGTAGGAGGAGAGGCCACCCTTTCTAGATGGAGCTATCCCGAGAATGATGGTCTGGTGCTCCTCCCATGGCGACGGTGTGCTCTGCTCCTTTCAGCGTGGCTGTCATACGCCTCCTTCCGGCGCTGCCATGATGTATATGACCGCACCTTGTGTGTAGTTTGTCACTGAATGAGAAAACAAACTGCAGCTACCATAGCAGCAATGCAACATACGAGATGGTTCTGTAAGCAGCAATAACTAAATGATAGATCCAACTCAGTTGGGACGTTGTGAAGCTTGTGGAAGGTAGTTATCAGTAAACAAAAAACCGAACACAAGGTAGCATACATAGCAACAGTTGAGATGGTTCTGTGAGCGGCCTATTTGGGTGGCATCTTCGTCAAATCGATTGTGGAATTTCCGCATAGAATGGATCGCTGGCTGGTAATAAGTAGCTGGAGAGATACAGATGGAGAGGGAGAGGGCCTGAATCTGAATAGTTGTACCTGGTAGAGGAGTTTCTCGAGGATGAGCTCTGCGGCGTCCATGATGGTGTGGAAGAGGCCGGAGAAGAAGACGACTTTGCGGTCTGTGCCTGCCGAGAAGAGGCCGCCGCTGCCGGTCGCGTCGCCACCGAACTGGTTATGGGAATCTTTGCGTCGACGGCGTGGGGGTGCAGCGCACGCGCCTCTGCACCTGCCGCTACTCGGCGACGAAGAAGATGCGGGCAGGGAGGAGAGCCGAGCGCCACAGTCGATGCGCTCCTCCAGTGGTGCAGCGGCGTGAGCAGCAGCATCCTTTCGGCGGGCAGGGAGGAGACAGGCCGGGGTGGGGTGGAGAGGATGGGCGACGACGACGGGGCAACCAGAGCGACCCCAGAGAGGGATTCTTCAGAGATGAAGCATCAAGTGGCCGCTTCAGGTTACTAACTTCACCTTCAGCAAGCTCCCAACCTACAAATAATTTATAAGTATGAGTTAACTACTACTCCAATATAATAAATAAACTTCTTGTTCCATACCATTCTAAATTTGCTCAAAGAGCATGCAAAAAAAAAACATCTAAGAGTTTACTCTTTCTTAATTTCCCCAGAGATTCTGAATAAAGAGAGGAAACTACTGGCTAACATGAATGCATGCAATCTAATATTAAAAAAAATTACCTGCAACAACATCTTCTGCAACTTTTGCATGCTGCTTCACCAAGTCCTCTTTAGCACTGATAGTCAAAAGAGCAGCAGAGAGCTTCTCACTTAAACTCTTCACAGAATCCTGCATATCAGCATCTCCTACACTTGTAGAGACCTCTGGCAGTGGTAGTTCACCATGCTGTGGGAAAGAATCATTTGGCCCATTTGCACATGTTAGCTTCTCATTCAATGATTTTCCTGCTTCAGTTTCTTGGGTTTCATCGTCTCTAATTCTTGAGTGAGCTACAGGTGATTGGCTATGATTTGGGGAACCACCAATGGAGATAGGCTTGGTATCCTGTATTTGCCAAAAGTGAACAAAGTGAGTATGTTCTCTGCGAAGCATTTGCCAAAGAAATTTAAATTTATGAATAGTCTACAAAAGCCTCAAGGCATCATCTAATCACTGTACCAGATGAGTCATTCCTCCCAGGTCCCAGCTCCTCTTTTTGAGAAGTTGAGCTAGGCAATAGTAATCTGCTAAACCAACATAGTGGAAATCAAGCTTGAGACCTGTTAAATAACCAGCAATTATCTTAAAACTGAGATAATAAATGAGTCTGAAGCAAATTCTACACATTCAGCCCCATCATGAAGAAAAGCAGTATGGAATTCATTCAGCACGGCGGCTGTCCAAAACTTCCTTCAAACTATGCCTATACGAAATAACCAATATACAACAGAATAATCAACAACAACATTAGGATCAAATAGAGAGCAAAGGGAAAATAGAGGACCAGGGAATACATAATCAATGACTCATTTAGCAAACATACAGCTCAGTAGAGAATTAGAGTATTCCAGAATGACCATACAACTCGTCACACACAAACGAATCACTTGTATCAGCGGATAGACATATTAGTCGTATCACATCAGGCAGGTTTTCAACAGATTATTCAGACTTTTAGAAGCAGAACCTAAATCTCCAAGTACGAGAAATGATAGACGACCAAAATAGGTCGAGGAGTTGACAGAATCAATTGAATGAGAAAGTATTACCCTTCAGGCAATGGAGGGCGCCATCCGGCGGCTTGAGAGGAGGTGCAGAGATCCGGCTTGTGCGGCGACGCCGTACAGAGGCTTCTGCCTGCCCGCGACGACGGCAATGGCACAAGCTCGACAGAGGCGTGCAGTGGCGGCGATTCCATCCGGTGGCGCGAAGAACGACGACAACGGCGACATGGATGGCCATCTAGCGGCTCACACTCCTCCCGGTGATGCCGGCGCGTGAGCTCGACTGAGGAGCTGCGGCGCGGAGCACCAGCGGCCGCGGTGCTTCCCGGCGGGCGGCGGACTGCGAGGGCGGCCCTGAACCAGGCGCCCCCCGGTGGGCGGCATGGAGGCGAGGGGCGCACCGGCGAGGCCCCCATCTGCGCCGGCGGCGGAGAGGGTGCGGCGGGGCGGCTTGAGGCAGCAGGCGCAACGCGAGGCGAGGGCGCGCGCCGCGCGGAGGAGCACAAGGAGGAGTGCGAGGGCGAGCAGCGCGGCTGGCCGCCACGGGAGGAGAGGCGACAGAGAAGTGGGGAAAGGAGAGAGAGGCGGCTAGGGTTCAACATTCTGGCTTTTATATGTCAGCGTGAGAAAAGACGATAATGCCCTCATTGGGGCATGGGACTTACAGGCGGTGGCACGAACCGGAGAGCACTATTTGATCCAACGGCCAAGACCTCCCCATGTCGCGATCCAACGGCCAGGATCTCCCCATCTCGTGATCCAACGGCCAGGATCAGTTTGGAAGGCCAATCCAACGGTTGAAAATCCAAACGCACGGGGAGGCTTCATTTTGGTCTGGACTCTAACAATGGGATTAAAGAGGGAGGTTGCTTGTTCAAATCTCCGCGAGCGCACTTTTTTTTGGCGTGTTAAAAACACAGAAGAAAAAACTCCTATATGGGTCAGCCCAGCGCGGGGCGCTGCAGGCGCCCGTTTGCAAAATACACCTTAACGACTCTGCTCGACAGAGGGATCGAACCAGGGACCTCCATCTTTCTATGCACGAGCATCGCCATTGCGATAGACAAGCTTTCTTGGTTTGCTACGGCGTGCGGAGCTAAATGTATTAGAGACCCGAACATTTTCTCAAATTCCTAACACGAAAATTATTTTGAAAAGGTGTTTCTTAAAAAGAGAACACTTTCCAAATTTTAGAAGAAAAACTAAAAGGCTTGAACAAATTTTTGATAAACTGAACACTTTTTAAAATGCCGAACATTTCTTGAATTTAGAGAACAAAATTTTGAAATCAAGAACAAAATTTGAACATGAACATGTTTTTAAAGCATGAACATTTTTTTAATCTTGAGAACAAATTTTGAAACGGAGAACAAATTTGTAAGCTCGGAAATTTGAGAACAAAATTTGAACATGAACATTTTTTAAAGCACGAACATTTTTTTAATCTTGAGAACAAAATTTGAAACAGAGAACAAATTTGAAAGCACGAATTTTTTTAAAAGCATGAACATTTTTTTGAATCTTGAGAACAAATTTTGAAACGTAGAACAAATTTGGAAGCGCGAACAATTTCTTAAAGCATGAACATTTTTTGAATATTAAGAACAAATTTTGAAACAGAGAACAAATTTGAAAAATCCTGAATATATTTGGAAGCGCAAACATTTTTTGAAAACCTAAACAAAAAAGTTGAAGTTTGGTACATTATATTAAGTTCAAAAGTTTTGCACTTTTATGTGTAACGAGAACAATTTTTGAATTTTGAGAACAATTTTTAAAAAACTAAACATTTGATGAAAAGGCAAACAAAATTTGAATATTTAGAAAAAAGAGAAAAGAAAAAGGAAATGAAATAAGAAAACAAAGAAAGAAAACAAACAGAAAAAACGAAAAAGAAGAAAAGAAAAAGGAAACAGAAAGGAATTTGAAAATCTGAAGAACAAAAAGGAAATAGAAAGAGAAGAAAAGGAATTGAAAGAATGAAATAAAGAAACAGAAAAACAAAGAAAGAAAAAAAGAAAAAAATAAAAATAAAAATAAAAAAAATAAAAAGAAAAAGAAAAAGAAAAAAAACGGAAAAACCGATGAAAGCAACGAAAACCCGGTTCAGGGAACCTTCTAGAAGGTTCACAAAACCGGATTGGGCAGCTGGTAGCGTATCTAAGTGGGCTGGCCCAGGCAGCGTCGCTCGGTTGTCCCTCCTGTGCTAAGCGCCCGCATTTTGCCGCAGTGAGCGGCCAATAGGAAATTCCCTAACGCTCGCGTGCGTCAAGAAGACAAGCATTCGCGCAGGGCGCGATTGAATGAGCTGGCCCGTTTCTTGGCGTTACAGCGAGCCAGTGCTAAAAATCCCAAAAAACAACGCTATACCTAGGAATCAAACTCCCAACCCAACGATAGAGAGTGAGCGTTCCTTCCCACTTGAGCTGTTGCGTGATTGCAAGCAAAACGCGGCGCGACTACTTAAGAACTATATGTAGTGACTGATACAAAAATAAAAAATCGACCATTGAACATTTGTTGATATACGTTGAACATTTTCGTAATATACAATGAACATTTCTCAAATACCCATTGAACCTCTTTTGTGATATATGCTGAACAATTTGAAAATACATATTTAACAGTTTTGTGATATAACTTGAACAATTTGAAAATATACATTGAACATTTTTCTGATATATGCTGAACAATTTTGAAGTACACAACGAACATTTTCTTAATATAAGGTGAACATTTTCTTAAATATATGATGAACATTTTTTTAATATGCTATGAACTCTTGTATAATACACAAGAAAGGAAGAAAAATTAAAATAAACAGAGGAAACACACTGTTCATCATATTAAAGTATTAATGAAAAAATGCAGGATGAAACATTTCCTTAATGTAAAAGAGAAAAAAGAAAGAGAAAGATAAAACTAGAAATAGAAAAACAAAAATAACTAAAATAACTAGAAAGGTAAAACCGAAAGATAATAAATAAAACAAAACAAAAAGGCAACAGAAGAACACGAACGAAAAAACAAAACAGCGAACAGGCAGCACGCTCTGCAGCGAACTGGGCCGGCCGCCCGCGTGCGCTTCAGTGAAGCTGCAGCAGTTTGACGCACGCGGGCGTCAAATAGGGCTCGCCGCGTCCCCTGGGCCCGCTCTCGCTCGGCAGCCGCGCGCGTCCCAGAAACATCCTCCTCTTTAGCCCATTTAGGCCCATGTGAGCCCGCCACTCACATCATTCCCGGTCCTCATATGCGGTGGGGTGATGTACGGCAGCAGGCGCAGCGCTAGCACAAGAGAGAAATTAGGCGAGGTAGGAAGCCGAGACAGCAGCGTCCGCCTCCCTCCCTTGGGCCGACCAGACCCTAGCCCCCCACCGCATCGCCGCCGGGCCCCTCCGCCGCTCAGTCGCCGGCATCTCGCCGAAGGGCGCGTCGAGCTTGCCGGATCGGCCCCGCTGCCGCGGATCCAGTACGGGTTCCCTACTCTCCAGACCCCCCGCGTCCATCAGTTCTCCGTTGCTTGATCTGCCCGGGTCGATTGCTTCCCTGGGTTGCGATTTGGTTTCGTAGACTGAGCCGTGATCGGGATCCGAGAATCTTGGGCGGGATTCAGTAGGATCTTATATAGGGATCAAACCTTATTGGAACGATCGATCGTCCCCCTTTCTTAGCTGCTTTTTTATTTATTTTTGGGCGCAATGTCCCGATTGTCAAGTTGGATTTGGGTTGATGCCATACAGACCCATTCGGTAATTAGCTAATGTGTTTTGTGGATATTTCGCAGCAGAATTTGATGCTGAGTGTGTGGTGAAATGATGTCCACATGCATCCTCACTTAATCCAACATCAGAGACTGATTTTAGTGGATTGCTTGAGTAGAACTGATACTTCACTATGTTAGATAGAGGGCACATCACTCCAGAACACATGTGATCTGAACATAATTCCTGTGTTTTAGTATCACTTCCTTAACCACAACGACATGGGATTAAGCTGTTCCCCAACAGATTCAGGCAAGAAAATAATCCATTACGCCACAAAATCCAAGTTTTAAGCGGTTTCACCACTTCCGTTGGATGAACAAAAGGTGAATACAGCATAACAGGTTTAACTCATGAGTTGTAGTAAAGCTTGTTGGAATGCCAATGTTAATTCACGAGGACACACTGAATGCAAAGTGGAAACATGATGCAGAGAAGGAACATATGATATGTTTGATTATATCTGTCTGACTGTGCATACACGTAGCAATCACTGGGTATTGTGTAATTAGGATCACCTTAAACTTGCTATTCCTTATCAATTTATGATCATTATCATTATTTGTTAGAAAATGTCAAAGTTGAAACCAATGTGGTAATACTCTGTCTCGTTCAACATGCAGTGTAATTTATGCATTCCTTGTTATGTTGGTTTTGCTCGTATCAGGCAGATAGTTGGGTGTCCAGTTCCAAGTAATCCTGTATGTTGTTTGGTGCCATATCATTAATCCAGTATAACAATCTTTGGTCCAGATGGCTCTTAATGAACGTCTCAGCAAATTTAAACAACAGCAGGAGAGATGCCAGACAACTCTATCCAGCATTGCTGCAACCCAAGCTTCAACCACAAAGTCACACAATGCTCCAAGGTCTAGACCAGCAAATGCTCCGTCAGCTCCAGCAAAACAGATACAGGCTATTAAATTCTCAAATGATACAGAAAGGCTTCAACACATCAATTCAGTGAGGAAGTCTCCTGTCGGAGCACAGATCAAATTAGTTATTGAACTGCTTTACAAGGTAAGTTGCCAAAAGTTCCACTTGATGGGATTACCCCATCTTCCATTATTCCGCCCCATGCGTAGTGTGATACGGTTATCTGTTATCTGTTTTTCCTTGCAAAATAGCTACTAGTATAAATGATCATGCAATGCAAGTTGCTCATGCTGTTGCTCATGTTGTCTTATAGGACAATAAGTGATTTTTTGGATAAGTTCTGCTGTTGCTTATGTTGTCTTTAGGTTAGAGAAAAAAATTACAGTACTAGTTTTCTCTGGGTAACTATAAAACGAACAGAGCAGTGATGTCATAGGATATTGCTGTTGCTTTTAGTGACAAATATAATATATAATTGCGCTCTCAGTTATCAGATACTGGTGGTCCTAACGCAAAAATGGAGATATTTATTCAAGCCTGAAAAATGGTTCTGCACCTTATTTTGCATATTTAATTCTTGATTTTTTTCCCCAACTTATTAGCTTAATGTCAGACTTAATAGTACAGTAACAAAAGGAATGTTCTCTTACAGTGTTTGTCCTGAATATATGTTATAATGTGTTCTGTGTAAAATAATACCCCTCTTTTCTTGTGAACCTGCAGACAAGACTTGCTTATACAGCAGAGCAAATAAATGAAGCAACATATGTTGCAATTAATAGTAACAAGGCAGTCTTTGATAGTCTGACAAACAATCCCAAAGTACAATTTGATGGGAAGCGTTTCTCTTACAAGGTAATTGCATCGAGGATTATTTTGTTACACGTTGATAATTGAAATAGTTTCTCTTCCGTCGTGAAAGACTCTGTCTTTCATCTTACATAGGTTGCATATTGACCCGCCATTTGAAATTATGCAGTCCAAGCATGATTTGAAGGGGAAAGATCAATTGCTTCATTTGATCAGAAGGTTTCCTGAGGGTCTTCCTGTTGTGGAGGTCAAGGATTCATATCCAACCGTATTGGATGATCTACAGGTGACTATTATTCTTGGTCTAAGATTTTGAGCAATCTGGTAGGTGCCACATTATTTTGCATGCTGTGCATCAAATTTGATGGTTGAACTAACTGTATATGTATTCAGAAACCAAGTAGTCTTATGTACAGAGGTTCGTGATTTTAATGTTGGGATCTTTTAGCGATCCTTGTTTTTTTTTTCCGTATATGTAAAGTACAGTTAAGTAGGATTCCATTGGTTATGTTCCAAAATTCTTATTACAGCGTAATGCTCAAAGCTACCTTTTCTATTGGAACAATTAACAGGATCTCGAGCTTTTATGGAGGTTAAATTTTAATGTTTGTTGTTGCTTTTGCGTGCACTTCTAGTGGTTATTGGAATATTTCAATGGTTGATTACTTCGCTGCTGGTAAATAATTGAACTTGATGGACTGTACACAACAGCACAGCCCTTCAGCTAAGCACAAAAAATGATATTTAGTTAACTTGAACCAGTGAGGAACTGAGGAATATATGAAGTTGATGTGTCCCATGACAGGCAATTTATTTGCTTGGAAACAGTGTTTCCTGGTGTCTGATGGAACACAGCCATAATGAATCGGTGAAATTACTTGCAGTCCCATAGTGGTGTTTCTTTGCTGCAGATAAATAGAGCAGCAAGCAAAGCACGACTTAGTTTCAAGATATTGAAACTAGGCAGATCGTTTACTGATCAGTGTTTCAGTACTGGTGTTACTTTGTGGAGTCAGTCTCTTCATTGCATTGGTGTGAGCAAACTAGGAATTCATCCCAGAAGTCCGATGTATATGGCTGAAATCTTGTTTTCCGCAGGCTCTCAAAGCCTCAGGTGATGTCTGGTGGCTGTCAAGCATGGACTCCCAGGAAGACATTGTGTACCCAAATGATCCCAAATCGAAGATCAAGGTCGATGCCGACTTGAAGCAGCTGTACCGGGAGATAGAGCTGCCACGGGACATGATCGACATCGAGAAGGAGCTGCTGAAGAACGGCCACAAGCCAGCAACCGACACGACCAAGCGGCGTGCAGCGGCGCAGATTCATGGCCAGCGACCAAAGCCGAAGGCCAAGAAGAAGCAGAAAGAGATCACTAAAAGGACCAAGCTCACGAATGCGCATCTGCCTGAGCTGTTCGACCTGCCCCGTTAAGTGCAAGAAGCAAATGGCGCATATAAGTTTCGGGGCATTTATTCATGTGGGAGCTCGCAATAATACTTTTATATACACAATCATTTTTGTTTCTGTGTTACTCTACCATTGGGGGAAATGATTGATGCATCTCAAAACTTAAAACTGAGGATGGGATGCTTATGCTTGTTATATATCAAAGTTATACTTTGACAATACATTGTGCGTTCCTGTATAAGATATTAAAATGAATTGAGATGAACAAGCGACCTTGCAATGGTCATTATATCTTTACTGTTATTACTACTCCCTCTGTCTCATAATGTAAGACATTTTTTGACACTAGTGTAGTGTCAAAAAAACGTCTTACCTTGTGGGACGGAGGGAGTACATGGCAATTTGTGAGGTACCGTCTCTCAAGAACCCCTCTATATAGTCACCAGTGTAATAATGTCAATACTGTACTTCTTTTTATGTCACCAGTGTAATAATGTCAATACTGTACTTCTTTTTATGAGAAGGATTCGGATCGATTATAAAGGTTCCATCAGAAGTACAAAGCACTCCTAGACCAGTGAACGACCACTGTCTCCGCCGGAACAAGCCGCTAACGCTAGGGTACTATTTAGTTAGCTTTGTACTCCCTCGACTCCAAAATATAGTGCTATTCTCGTGCTTCAACTTTGACCATAAATTTAACTAGCGAGACCGACAACGGCGGGAGCAAAAGTTATACCAGTGAATTCGTATTCAAAAATAGATTTCAATTATATAATTTTTTCTGCCAACGGAGGGAGTACTAAAATCCATCTACGATCACTAAATTAGGCTCATGCAGTCACTTTGATCACTGGATTTTAGACTGTCTGATTTACAATCAGTAAGGTTGTTTACGTGCAGCTATGATGGCATGATCACTAGGGTAGGCAGGGTTGGCTACTGGATTTGCGTAACGTAACATACAGTCTGAAGAATTCGTACTCCCATGCCAGGTTTGCCTTTGTTAGAGCCCAGCAGTGCTCAAACTTTCAGCACGGGAAGGGATCTGGTCTGAACTTGTTCCGGTTTCATGAACCGATGAGCACAGGTTTTGGTTCAAAGCCATATTGATATACCAACATCAACAAACAAATGGACCTCAAGTTTAACTCAAGATTTCAGAAGTGACCTTGTCAGAAAATCGAGCAGTTGGATAAGGACAGTCCAGATAGAATAGCAGAATATACGACAGGAATGATCCATGGATATAACCCCAACTTGTACCTTTTCCAGTTTAGGGGTTTTATTTCATAATTGAGTTTTCCATGATTTCATTCTTGGCAGATCAAAAGATAAATGACAAATGATTTTATTTTGTATCATCTACATACAACAAATGCATATGCAAAGCAATTATGTTACACTGGTGAGGGTTTAACTTATTTCATGCTAAAACTAACTATAACAATAAGTTTCTGAGTTTTGGAAGGAAAATATGATTATTATTTATTAGTATTGAAAATTTATGATGTTCAGATGTTTTTAATCAAATCGGGCTGTGCACCTTGGCCCAGTTGGCCTGTTCGATCCAAACAGCCCTAGCCAAACATAGAATTGTAGACTCAGTCAAAAAACTAAAAGACCCGACCCAACTATGGCCAAAGGAGCTTAATCACAGATCTTATTACGAATGTTTGTTGGCATGGATGTACATTTGTTCTTGAAGACTCACAAGAATGAACCCAGAGCCATCAGATGGGCTTGTTTCACAAACTGTACAGTAACAAAAGAACGAAGCATTCAGATGAAAAGCCCACACATACATCAACAGCATTCTGGACACCCCTACTGTCGCCCATGTAGACGATTCCAAGGATTTTGAACTTTACAATCTTTTATCATGTGCAAGATGGTAAAACATATTCACTGACACCGTCCTGCTTTTTCTAAATCAAGAGGACTGATGGCATACTTTCACCTGCACAAAGGATATGGGAATAAATCCCCTGTTAACTAGCCTAGTGGGTGGAACTGAAGGAGAGTAAGCACAGATCTGATGACTGGCGAGCACCATCCATGTCAACCATCTACAAATAACCAACATAAGAGCAATTCAACTTAGAGCTCTATAACTAAATGGAAAAATGCATACCTCTTTTGAAATGAAAATCATATATACCTTGAATCCTACATGATCATAGAGCCTCCGAGCTGGCAAGTTATCCTTATGTACATGAATATAAATACTTTCAGCACCTACAATAAGGGGCGAAGGTATCAGCGGATGAACTACTATTATCTGTGGTTTTACAATTCCAGACAAGCCTAATGCTTTACCATCGAGTCTTGCAGCATCAATGGCCAATAACAACATGTTGCTGGCAATCCCTTGACGCCGTGCATACTTAGCAACACAAACATTGGTTAAATATCCAAATTTTGGCTGATCTGGCTGAAAGATTCTAGAGTAAAATGGCGTGTTTCCAGGCTCCTGTGAATAATTTCGAAACGTAACTTCCAAAGACACAGGCAGGAGTAATACAAAGATATTGGTGCTATTTTCCATACCGCGGGATATGTCTCCCCATATAGAGGATGCCTGACACATAGATCTACCGTACCAACAACACTATTCAGCACAGTTCGTGTAACGTCATCATTCTTTACCTGCAATATATTACCGTGGGCAAGATGTTAATTAACCGTGAAATATAAGGAAAATATAATCAAAGCAACATTTAAAAGTGATTGAAAATGTAGACCTAATTTTTGTTTAAAAGATCTCTAACAACAGAAAAGTGAAGTTTTAACTTGTCCGTTGTTGGGTAGCCATTTTCGCGTGTCTTCCCTCAAAGCATATCTCAGAACTAGCATAACATACTATTTCATGAACAACATGCTTACACAAAATGCAGTAATAAATGGGTTACAAATAGCTTTACTCTCATACCGCAACAAAACAGGTATACTTCTCTCCAACCTGCCTGCTACATCGTTTCTTTAAAGCATGAAATTCCTGCAGTGAGATGACTGACGATGATACATTTGACATATTGCAAGAAAATGATACACGGCTACAAGTGTCAACTTTTAAATGATCAGCTGGTGGAAAATGTGCACGTGTCGACATCATTACCATCCCACTTGCCTCTAGTAACACAAAAATATGACTAACTGATTACACACGTACCTGTGATGCAAACTTTCTTTTGAAGCTTTCAACATAGCTGCAGTGAGAAAACAACAGTACAATAGATTTTAGTTACAAGGATATTAACTACTCCCTCTGTAAACTAAATAACTAATATAAGAGCGTTTAGATCACTACTTTAGTATTCTAAACACTCTTATATTAGTTTACGGAGGGAGTAACAAAAAGTGCACCAGCACTGTAATTTAGATACTAACCGATCGCCTGACTGATCTTCATAATGATCTTCTGCTCTCAACCATGCGGCAATCTATAAAGTCTTGGTAAGAAGAGATGTAAGGCATAGTGGTAATGTAAATGTTATTTCGTTACTTCATAGCACTAACTAAATTGTGAAGGTAAATGATTTGGAATATAAATGTTAGTATTTACAGATCTCATGCTCTGAGCTTATTAGCATGAGAAACAAAAGACAGGTAGCCTATTAATTATTGTCACTAACTCATCATAAACACATGTGCCGACCATGTCAATCAGAAATGGACGACTATAAGTTATTGCCCAGAATCAGCGAATGTATATTTTTTGCAAGTAACAAGAATAATACCCAGTATTCCTCATCCATTATAGCCTCCCGAGCAACATAGCGACCAAAATATCTTGTGTATTTGCAATCACTTTTCTCAATAGGGGGTCGAAGACGATTGAAACGGAGATCAGGTGGTTCTGCTGGATGCAAAGGTGTTGGCGTCGTCACTGTTGTCCTATTGGATAAACTTGATGAAACTCCAGGAATGGATGCTTTTCTGGCAACATTAACACTATGGGCAATCATTTCCTCTTTTCCACCGTTTGTAGAGACCACGGGTTCATCTTTCCTGAAAGAAAAAACTGATTTTGCATGAAAATAATGCACGACATGGGCAAAATGTAAGCGTGATGTGACCTTTCACATATCCATGCTAGTTCTATGCTTACAAAGCAAGAAAAGACCACGAGATTCAGAAACCTAATCCGGGTAAAATTGGGTTCTAGTCGTACCGCGAGTATTCAGCTTCACAATTACACGACAAGTAATGATATGTTTTCAAAGTACTGTGCAGTTCTGCATCCGAGCAAAAACACTTTGCAGCATTGTTGTTTTCCAGAACAACATATCAGTATCTTTATCTTCTCCGCTTTGAATGAAATTGTAGCAAAAAGTTGGCGATCGGTAAATTAGCCCACAAGAATTCAACAAATAATAATGTGAATCATAGATCCTAAACTGAACTATCTGACTACCCTTCCGGGTCAGGAATTGATGAATAATTACATCTTGCAACAGGCAATCAGTGTCCAACGAAGCTCTCAAATCCTTTTGATCTACTTGATCCCTATTCAAGCAGGCATGTCCCTGCCTTTGCTGCAACGAGCGGCTAAGAACACGAAATCCCTCGCTCCTCGAACAAGAAAAGCTACCAGTCTAGCAGTCCACGGACCCGGCGACCAAACCGACCGCAAACATAGGAAGTGGATAAAGGCTGCTCACATCGGCGTGGCGGCGAGGCGCCGGCGGAGGAGGACTCCCCGGCCACCGAAGCCGCGCCGCCCGCCGGCCAGCGGCGGCGGCGGCGCGACGGCTCCGCTCGCCATCCCGGACTTGCTAGCTCCTGGTCCAAGGGGGCAGGGGGTGGAGGTGCTCTCCGGCGGCGCGGCGAGGGGAAATGCTGGGCGCGGCGGGGTCCGGGTTGGCGGTCTACCCGGGAACCGCACCACCAACCTCGCGGCTGCTTCCCCCTCTCTGCCTTCAGCTCTCTGCTAGTAGTTGTTCTGCTCCCTCTATCCGTGTCCCTTTTTCTGTGGGCCTGACGCGTCCGGTTTGCTGGATTGGGATCTTTTTTCCGGTGGATGGCCGCCGCCTACAGCTTGTTTCGTGCGCACTAAGCGCCCACGTCTCGGCGCCGTGGCCCCGCAGCTCTACCGCGTGACTGTGTGAGTGACCACATGATTCGCCATATAGGGCATTTTGTTTACAAATAATTATAGTGCGTCTATTCATTCATCGCATTATCCTTGTGGCTGCCACATGTGCCAAGGAGAAAAGCACGGCAATATTTGTATTTTTGGTGGGGCAAGAGGGATTTGAGGGGGGCAGTTTGACACATTTGGAACAAACTCATACTGCTTTCCGGGGGAAAACAAACATACTACTTCATGGAATGCAAATTGAGGTTTATCCTTCAATTGTGCATTTGCTGTCTAAGAGCATCTACAACCGGACTTGCTTGATATGAGCCCATATACGTTTGCGGACGCGTCCGTGGACAACACCCAACCACTCATTTTGTTTTTGTCCGCAGCCATCCCTCGTATTCAAATCCCCCATATCCATGCAACCACATGCAACGTAGATTAACAGAACGTACATAAACGCATGGCATTCATACGACCGGACATTAATAAGTTCAACATCAAACCGGACATGGCAACTCTTTTCGCGAACACGCGAAGCTTGCGTATCTTTTCATTGATAGAAGAAAAGAGAATGAGTAAAAAAAAGAAGATACAACACATGACATGAACGTAAGGAGGCGTGAGCATGGTGCCCAGAGCAGAGAGAGATAGATGGGGGTGCTTAGCTCGAACAGGGTGAAGGACACAACTAAACCACCAAAACTAAAACTAGAGGAGCAGACCAAATCAACAAGTCGAACATCTTCAAATCCAACACCTGGACACCACGAGCTAGCATGATAGCGCCTTCAAGAAGGAGAACGCCGTTGTGACGCTGCCGCCATCCAATTAGAAGAACAAGACCTAGGGTTTTCCCTGATGCTCGAAGAGGGGCACGAATAAAGGCCATGGCAGCACCTCCAGGAAGGGAAATGATTCCCGCGAGTGTCGCCGCCGCCAACATCTGCAAGTCAAGCATGGATTTTGCCTGACCTGAGTCCAAGCAATCCCGGTGTTCAGTAACTTCAACTTCAAATACATAGATAGTTAAATAGCTTCATACGACATCCAACTAGATATTGGCGTGTCATGCACTGGGCCAACATGAAGTTGTCGTCAAGGGATCAACCTTGCACAAGTGCGCTTCGGTGTACTCCCACTAAATGAGGTAGCTCAACTGCCAGCCAACATGATAGAATATCTTGTCAGAAAATTTAACCGCGCCATGGACAAGACTGACGGCCCTAAAGTCCTTGATGTCCATGACCCCTTCCAACTTATATTAGCTAGCAGAGAGACAAGGTCATTATTGGGTCACAGGCAAACCACACATGTCGCTTCGGTAAAACACATCCAGGGCTCTCATGAAGTCGAACGCAGTGACGTGCCAACAAGAAGTGTAGAAACGCCCGGTGAACCCATCCGGTCCCAACACCTTATGTGGTGGCATGGCCTTAACCACCTTAAGAACCTCCTCCTTGGTGAATGGCTCGTCGAGGTGCAGTAGATCAAAACTTGGTAGATCAAGTGCCTCCAAGTTCAGAGAGTGGACGCATCATGAGGAGGAGCAGAACAGATTGGTGTAGTACTCGTCCACTCCTTTGGCAATGCTCTCCTACCCGGTTAGGATTTCTACCCAACTTTGATATGAGCGAAATGGTTGTCCTCCACAACAACAATCTCACTCCACGAACGACAAAGACATCCCGGCCATAGTGTTGTTCGTGGATGACTACGAGCTCCCTGGCACACTCGAGCTTTCGACCATGTGGGAGGAGACGGAGAAGAGAAAGAAAAGGGCAAAGAAGGAAACAAAAAGAGAGAAAGATGAACTGAGGGCAATTAACTAAGCTATTATATACATTAGGGAAAAAGAGCAACCATTTTCAGCAGGAATCCTCCCGCCAAAACTGTGTCAACCTACATGGCATGGGTCAACCGACCACCTGGCATGGTCAGACCAGTTTAGAGCATCTACAACTGCAGGGTGCAAATCTGGCCCCTCGAACATCCGCGAACAGTGACTGGGTGGGCCTCAAAATTGACCACTTGCAACCACATACCCTATTTTTGAAACACCTATTACATGCAGCGCCATGCACGACGATCATCCCGCCTATCTTGGGCCGGTTGGACGGTCAAAACACACCAAAAAATGCTTATAGTTAAGATTTTCACACCCGTATTAGTCTCACCTCGCCGCGTGACGAGCTAGTCAACCGGCTTAAATAGTCGGGTTGTGCGGAAGCGATGACATTATTGGATCCTTTGTGAAGAAGATAGACTGTTACTATAAATCTTCTATGTTTTATCACACAAAAGATTCATAGTCAGGGTCTATCTCCTTTACTAGAGAAACAATCATATCCATACTGCTTTTTATAAATCACATTTTGTCAACAAAAAAACATGAACAAAATAGAATATCTACTGCATTGTAGTAAGGGTATCCACGTACATGAACGAGACGAACTTGACACTCGACCAATAATTATCAACTGATGAAATGTAGTCTAGTGTCAAGTTACCTCGCTCACGCAGCGGTAATTGATAGACCTACACACCAACAGAGAAGCTTGCCGCCATGCGCCGGCACGGCTATTTAAGCCGGTCGACATCCGCCTCGCCCGACGACGTGGGACTAAATTTTTCGGTGCCCCAATGAGAGAGGACAGGGCTTCAGTCGCTGCAAGTGGGACCGCCACGACCTGCAGCGGGGTCGGCGGATGCGCCTAGGCGCGCCCGGGCTTCCACATACCCGCTCCATATTTGGATTGGATATAAGGGGTGTCGGTTAGTCCGGGCGTTTGAGGCCTGATTGAGGCGCCCATCTGGGTCAGATTTTCGTGACTGGTCAGTGACCGGGCTGGCCGCCCGGACGTTGAGGCCGGTTTGGTGCGCTCGGCTGTAGATGCTCTTAGGACCCGCCATAGATGTCTTACTCACATAATGGACCTAGATGGGTGTTTTTAAACTTATATGACCTACCAGAAGCACCGAAGAAACTTTTAAGATCGCTCATGTGTCAACTTTGTCAATCTCAAGATCTGTTGTCTCTATCTCTCAAAGATGCTCACAGAGATAGGGAGTGTGTGGTTGCATCCATAGAGATAAGTGTTCATGATGTATATAAGAGTCTGCATTTGTATTGTGTTCCTCACAAAAAAAGTTAAGGAAACATTTTACTCTTTAATGAAATTATCACTAGCACGGAGCATGTTACAAGGCATAATATTGGTCCCTCTACAAAGATACTCCTTCCGTTCCTAAATATTTGTCTTTCTAGAGATTTCAACAAGTGACTACATACGGAGCAAAATGAGTGAATATACACTCTAAAATGTGTCTATGTACATCCATATGTGGTAGTCCATTTGAAATCCTAAAAAGACAATTATTTAGGAACGGAGGGAGTATTATAGTTTTTTTAGGGGTGAATTTTTATTGTTGTCACGGTACAGTGCTCAAAAGTCTCAAATTAGGGTGCTCTTTACTAAGGCTGGTCACAATGGGCAAGAACATAAACTAGTAACTTCACACCTCCCTAGACTATGTTACTACCACCATAGTGGATAGGAACATCTATGTAGTGTCATGCAACGATGTATTTATTAGGTTATTGTCTCATTGTTTCTTGGAGTGTGTGATGTTCCGATAACTTAGCTAGTTACCACAAGCACCTCTCTCTTCACTAAATACGTGCCACATAAGCAAAGTTGTATTAGAGTGTGTGATGTTACTCCTAAGTTTCCCCCACTGTGACCAGCCTAAAGTGTATGCCTACATTTGGGAAACGTCTCTAATCCTTGACTGCTCTTAATTTGGTAAAATAATTTGGTTCAACTTGTCATTAATTTTGCATTTAGTATAGCATAATTAATATCTCCAGACAAGATAAGCAAGAACATCCTACATAAACCCGGCATAGCCAGCCATCTAGTTACCACACACCGACATCTGATCATCTTCAGGAGCCATTTGGTGCGGTGATCATTAGCCAAAATTCATAACAAATCTAAGATGAGGACTGGCTGCTTGTTCTTCCTGGTCCTTGCCCTTGTGGTTCTATCTTCAGGCACGTACATTCCTCCTCCAAGCAAATTCTTTTCCATGTAGGAGCAATTGCTGTACCTCCTCTATCTATATGACAAAATCGTGGTGATGTGAACCTCGTAGCAGATCCATGGTAATCTTTTAATACTGATTTTCTCTTCGTTGTTTGCTCTGGGATCGATCCACAGGCGTGGCCATGAAGGTGACGGCCGTGGACTGCGAAACATTCTGGTACAAAGGGAATTGCAATTTGGAGGTGTGCCAATACCGTTGCAACAAAATATGGGGAAGCAACGCTGTTGCTAGTTGTGAGCATGACTTCGCGTGTATTTGCACCGTCTGTCCTCCCCCTCCAAAGATTTGAACCATCCGTGCTGTGAATGGTTTCCAAGTGATAAGTAACATAGGAATAATGTATTGGTCTACCTGGCTTTGAGCGGTCGTTGTTAAAAGAAAAATGATACTGATGGATGTGCCGTTGTTTTACTTCCTGAGTTATTCTGACAAGTTTAATATATCAGTTTTGTAAAGCCGGTGCTAGGCTCGCCCGTCGTGCTCCCGCATATCCCAGGACCCCCTCATCGCACGTCTCTCCCGTAGCACCGGTTGCGCCCTCACAACACCGGAGGCCCCCGCTCACAACAGCGGCTCGCAACACGGCGCCCTTGTATTGCGCATGTATATATAAAGAATAATCTCTTGTCAGTAGATAGAGATCAGTTAAACGTGGAAAGAACGGTCCGTGCTTTGGATCATCGTCATTGTCTAGATCAACGGTCCGTGCTTTGGATCATCGTCTTTGTCATCCACTGGCAATGGTTGATGACTTCCCGGCTATAGTTATAGGCTCAAGGGGTGCGGAGTAGGTGCAGCAACGAGCTAGACTTGGGGCTCATTTGATTCAAAGGATTTTCATAAGAATTTTGAAGGATTAGAATCCTTATAATTTTTTTATGTTGGTTGTTTGATTTTCTATGGTGGTTGTTTGATTCATAGGATTGAATTATATAGGAAATTTTCTTAAGGATTTTTCCGTACTACTTTTCATAGGATTTCTAGCATCCACTCAAACATTTTTGAAAGAATTATTTATTTTATTCTATGCTGCAATCAAACAACCTAAAATCCTGAAGTATTAAGATGAGCATGATATTTCAATCATATGTTTTTCTATTCGCATATTTTTAGAATCCTGCGAATCAAAGAGGCCCTCAGGATGCACTACGATCGTGTGTGGGGCCATAAATCTTACGGATAAAACTTACCAAAAAGCATAAAATGGAGCTCGGAGACAGAGAATTGTTTAATATATGGCTTTTGACCCTTTGAAAGGAAGAAAACCTTGAGCTCATTGTTTTTGCTAGTTCTTTTTGAATGATTTGAATATTGCTCATCACACCCGCCGCGCCGTGGTGCTAGTTTATTTGTTTATACTTTTGCAATAGAGTGGTAGTGTTAATGTACACATGATCCGGCCGAGTGCTTCATGTGATGAGTCATGCATGTCACGGTTTGTAAATGATCTGTCAAATAAGTACGTGGCCCCATCCCCGCGTGGCTCCCTCCCCAGGAGCGACACGGGCGGCGACCCCACTCACCAAGCGCCCAGCCACCCCCACCCCCTCCTCCCCTTGACGTTTCCGGTGCCTCCCGCGGGGGTGGAGCGGGCGACGGCGGGGCCGATTCTTTCTCTCCCGCGACGGCGTCCTCCACGATTTGGGGAGTTCATGGCGGCGGGCGGCGCCGTCACGTCTCTTGCATTGGTGTTATGGTGAGGTGGGCGGCCTGGGATGTGTGGGCGTCTCGGCGGCTACAACGGCTGCCTGGGGGCGGGCTCGAAGACCCATATCAGGACGAAGATATGTTCGCTCCGACCACGGGGTTGGTCGTCGGAGCCTGCGATAGGTCAGTTGGTGCACTGAGGTTTCAGTTGTCGTGCAGTTAGATTCATTAGTGGCTCTATCGATCTTTAGAGATGATTCACTTGTTCGCTCTTCGTATGGTTATCTAGCTTTGGAGATCAAGTCCATGAGAGAGAACCAGATGTTTATTTCACAAAAGTTTCATCGTAGTCAGAATAGGGTAGCAGATTGTTTAGCGAGATATAGCCGTACCGAGCGTAGCATAGGTGTGTAGCTATATGGACGGCCTTCATGTAATGAGGATATTTGACTCTTGACTGTAACTCTATAATTCTCGAATAAAACACTTTTATCCCGGCAAAACAAACAAAAATGAGAGCCAAATCTTGATATAGTTTAGCTTATGCTAAGAACACGTGTAAGAGGACTCATCGTGCCGTACAGGTACAGCAAAAAGTTGTAGAGCCATGTTGCTGCATGGGCGCAGCTTCAAGCACAAGCCCGGCTGGTTCGATCCTACGCGCGCGTCCGTAACCGCGCAATATTCGGGTTGTCGAGCTCGAGCAGCTCTTCTCGGCATCCGATTCCATGCTCACCAGCTACGAAGGTGAAGAAAGAATCTCCCCTTTGCGGCTTTACATAACAGCCCAGTACCGCCCACACCAACGATCAGTGGATAATAATGCACAAATCTGAATATGTTCCTTTATATGATACGGATCGATCGATAGTCAAAAAGGTTTGCTGATCAAAAGCATAGATATCGGTAGGTGCTCGTGTGCTTGCCTCTCAAGATTGGTCCAGCCAAACACAGAATAAAAGAGAGAAATTCTGGAGAGCACCACGATCACATGGTAAAGACCTTTAGACTTTCGGGCCAGAGAGTGCAGGAGAGTCTACTTTGCACTTGGAGCGTGTGCAATCGACAGCGGCTGATCGACAGCATCACGAGCATGGGGAGGCCGTCTTCCACGGAGAAGCTGGTGTGCGTGGCCCTGGCGGCGCTGGCCGTGCTGTCGCCGCTGTACATGGACCGGGAGTTGGAGGCGGAGGAGGAGGAGGAGGAGGAGGGATGGGGCCTGTTGTTGCCGTCGGCGCTGTGGCTGCCGGCGCTGCTGGTGGTGCTCATCCTGGCCATCAACGTGGCGTGCTTCGTCGACCGGAGGGTCGTCAGGTTCGACCCCTACTGGATCCACCGCGTCGGGGGCTCCTCCTGCGGCCTCATGGCCACGCTGCTGCTGCTCGGCTTCGTCCTCAAGTGCAAGGCCTCCTTCTAGGCGAGCCACACGGCCTGCTGTGGCTGTGGGTGGTCTCCGTCTCCATTTTCTTTCATCTCAGATGATGAATCGATCTCATAGCAGCTCCTGTCTGATTGGCCAGTTCTCTTCTGCTCCTTTTATCTTACTGAATCATGTTCTTGAGCGCACCGCTATGCAGTGTATAGTGTTTCTGGTGCTTGCAAAAGGAATTCAGTAATGTGTATGGTTACAAAGAGGTTTGAGCTCTTTCTGACTGTCCATTTGTGCTGGATTTGTATATATTTTTCTCTCTCCCGGCAATACAGGCTTGTGCAGGCTTTGCCATGCTGCCTTCTGCATGTTTATATAATATAGTAGCTTTGATTTAGAACACAATATTTCATCATTAATTACTCACTAATACACATCGCAACTCGGTTTAGAAAGAAAAAACAGTCAACATGCTTAAGATCTGGTCACCTACAAATTGAATTAGTTCTTGAAGTGTTTACGGTCTAGTTCAAACATTTCTCGGTAATCCCCCTGATCTGAGCCCTTTTTGGTTATGCTGGCCTTATTTATTTATTTAGTTTCGAGAAGAGGATTATGCTGGATTTGTCAGTTCTACAACTTGATTTCTCAAATAAACTTCTACCTGTTTTATTGCTTTGATTTCGGATACATTTTTCATCACTAATTCACCACACAAAAACTTTCAAGCCAAAATGAATATCACCATTTGATCTTGTGTAAGAAAGTATATAATTTTCCCACATAGGCAAAAGAAAGAACTGCTTGGTTATATTAACAACTAAGAATCCACAAGACAATGTCACGCCGGAATCTCTTTGAACAAAATTAATCGGCTTACCACATGAGATTGCGGAGTTTAGCTTCGACGGTAGGTCCGATGGTGTTCTTCTAAATAGTTTTCCGCCTATGTGGCATATTTTGTAACAAATGATTGTAATAACCTTTTTAGTTAATTGATATATGGTGTGTGTTTCAAAAAGAAATCTCTTTGAACATTGGCACTCAGTTGTGGAGCCAGCCGCAAATAACAATCTACTCCCTCCGTCCGGAAATACTTGTCCTAGATATGGATGTATCTAGACTTATTTTAGTTATAGATACATCTATTTTCTTCATTTCTAGGACAAGTATTTCCGGACGGAGGGAGTATCAATCTTCGATAGCATGTTCTAAAGCACAAGATTAGGACCACTTTAGGTGGGGTGATCGCCCACCTAAACAAACTTTTTAGGATGCTCATGAGAGTGGGAAATTCACAGGGGCGCCAACTCAGTTGGCCACACAATTGCTTTGGGATTCGGAAACTCGTAATGTGATTAGTCTATAATTTTTGTTCGTGGGTGCATGCATGGCAGCTTTTCGGGCATCCCACCCCTAATGTATTTCTTTTTACTTTGAATTTAGATCTATTCTATCTTATGAACCAAAATTCCAATGTATATATCATTTGCATATTCGTGTTCCTTGCGACGAGGATTTTCAAAACAAGACCACTCTTGATTACAATTTTGCAAATTTTAAACTTTTACCAAGTTTCAAACAATAAAAATTGCTACTACTAATATTAAGTTTTTACCAACTTTCATCAATTTTTATCAAGATCCAATTGCTTTTAGGGTTTAGGGCTTAAGGCTTAGAGCTTTGAGTTTAGGTTGCAGGGTTAAAGTTATAGTATTTGAAACTTGCTGAATTTATCCTTCATTTTATCCAGTTTTAATAGTCAAAACTTGGCAGACATAGGTTTTAGGGCTTAGGATTTAGGGTGCAGGGTTTAAGTTTTTGTATTCAAATTTGTTGAATTTACCCTTCGTCCTTATCAAGTTTTAATACTTGAAACTTTGTGATGTTTTAGAACTTGTCATAACTTATTGAAGAGTGGTCTTATTTCAAAGCCCTTCTCACAAGGAACACGATTATGCAAACAAAAATGAACTGGACTTTCGATTCAAAAGATATAATTGATTCAAATTGAAAAGTCAAAAGATAAGTCATGAGAGGTGGGATGGGTGGGTAGCAAAAAGCTGCACACATGGACCCCATCTAAGGTAATTAAGAGATAAAGCACATGCATAAAGCAAACCAATTTTTGAATCGGGAGCCAATCGTGTGGTAAGAAAACTGCATGCTCCTACACGTGCGTGACACAATCCTCTCCCTCGTGTGAGTGCACAATTTAGGAGATATACTGGGGCAAGGGGTGACACACCACTACACAAAAGGATTTCAATCAACATGATATAAGGGTCTCACATAATACAAGCACAAGTGACGACACTAGCTAGGAGTCGAAGCAAATGATCTAAAAACTATATGTGCATACATGTGGACAAACTATAGATAAACACACAAGTATTGGTGAAACTAATCCAAACTTTGTTATGCCGCTTGACATCACAAACACCACATAGTGCCGCCACTAATTGTTAGAGTTGTGTCGAATATTGTGTACAAGGTAGGTTACACTTGGACTCTGAGTAGTATTGTGTTTAGATATGATATGGAGTCATGTCCTAATAGGACACTTGTATCCTGGGCCTTTCATATATAGCAAGGATAGAGACACGATGTAACCTATGCCAACATAATAGTATAGGAACGCAGGGGAAGCTGGCGGCATGTGCCAGCGTCCAGGACGACCGGATGCGGTATTGTGATGGTGAGCGCCCATAGTCAGGCCCCGGGGATGTAGCCATATCGGTGAACCTCGTTAACAAATCTTGGAGTCATGCTCGTGTAATTGCTTGGTGCTCGAATAATTGACGATATGTCTCGAATTTATTCTAACAAGTGGTATCAGAGCTAAGTTGTTCGGAGGTCATGGATTGTTGATTGAAAAGAGGATGAAGAGAAATTGACAGAAACCTGTGGAAGTGATCGTAATGCGGGACAGTATGGTCGGCGACTTGCGAGCTAGAAGTAGAGTTGTCATGTTGTAATCTTCAAGAAGTGATTGGAAGCATCTGTAGCAATCATCATCAATGATCGTGTGTGAGGCGTCGGGCGGCGGCCAGATCGAATCGGAAGCAGTAGCGGCACGCGCATGTGACACGTGTGGAGCTGGATGGATAGATCATAAGGCGCCGGCGTAACGTGTACGAGAGGGTTGCAGGCAGAGGCAACGAGCAGCTGTTCAGCGACTCGGATTGATCGATGACAAGATCCGATCGTGGCAAGGCGCGTGCAAGCGGCGGCGACGACGTACGTAGGCTGGCTCTTGGGCAGGCCGACCCATGCGGGGTTGGCTCGCTAGGGTAAAAGCCCCAACTGCAGAGCAGGTCAAGGCCGAGGCGTGCTGGCTGTGTTGGGCGGTATTCCGAACGCACAAGGACAAAGAGATTTGTTTGATGAAAAGAATTTGGCACAAGGACTCAGAGTCAGATCGTGATGCTTATCAAGAAAGAAATAGAGAATTTCGTTCAAAAGCTACGCACGTGTGGTGAATTAGAAGCTTGGCTTGCTTTGTTAATTTTCTTGGATGTTCACACAGGAAGGCTATGAAGGATTGTGCTTTGACTTTTCTTTGTTGGTACACATTTGTGTATGGATGGCAATTGTCACTATGATGGCTTGAGGAGTCTGGAGTGTGTCGTGCAGTCGGATAAGTTCGGCTGGGTCGGACTGGACAGTCTGACGGGTTGACGCAAGTCAGTTGGTACAGAAGACGGTGGTGGGATCGGCAACAGCAACATAGGAGCGTGATGCTGATGGTGACCGACTTCTGGGCGTGGAAACACGTGGCGCAGGCCTGAGGGGTTGTGTGGCTTTGACAAGACTACGACGCAGGGTTGATTAAAGATGGTGCACATGAGAGCTTGGAGTCGACGGGGCATGAGGGTGGACGAATCATCTATAATGGAGTCATTCTGAAGGTGGAGCTGGATTGAGGGGCTACAGTGTAAGGATCCAGAGAATCGAAGCCTATTCAGCGGGAAAAGTGAGGGACGCGTAATTTGGACTGGAGCCCGGTGGTCTGATGGAAGTGTAAAACTCGTCATCGATCGATGATGACCGATGGTACTCTGCAGTCGGGGTTGAGTGGTGTGGGTTCGTGACCCTTGAGACTCGACCAGGACAGTGGAGGCTCGACGCAGTAATAGCGACGAGGCATGCGGTATGCATGGGGCATGGAGACGTACCAGGGCTTTGGTGGTCATACATGTGGTGAGACAACTGCAAATTTGACTCGAGATGACTACAAGCAACGGTGAAGTTCTTCAAGTTTCAGACAGGCGGTCAAGAAAGGAGCGGTGATGTTGAGTTCAGGTAACTCCTATGTGTGACATCCAATATGTGAGTTCTTCACTTTCACGCAGGTCACTGATAAATATGTGATGGCATTGGACGGATACTCTGGAAGTTGGGAGCACGGACTAGAGTAACAATGAACTTAATTTTGCTCGAGTGTTGACTGTGGTCAAGAACAGAAGGGACTACAAGTTGCAGGTGGAGTCATATGGAGTCTTTGGAGTAGCAGCGGTACTCATGGGATGAACTCAAGTCTAATGTACATGGAAGTTTGATGCATTGACGAATTCAAGATGGTGGAGAATATTCGCCAAGGTGGAGTTTGTTAGAGTTGTGTCGAATATCGTGTATAAGGTAGGTTACAGTTGGACTCTGAGTAGTATTGTGATAGGATATGGAGTCGTGTCCTAGTAGGACACTTTTATCCTAGTCCTCTCATATATAGCGAGGGTAGAGACACGATGTAACCTATGCCAACATAATAGCACAGGAACACAGGGGAAGCCGGCGGCATGTGCCGGCATCCAGGGCGACTAGGTGCGGTATTCTGATGGTGTCATGGGGAGGAGCGCCCATAGTCAGGCCTCGGGGATGTAGCCATATCAGTGAACCTCGTTAACAAATCTTGGTGTCATGCTCGTGTGATTACTTGGTCCTCGGATGATCAACGGCATGCCTCAGATTTATTCTAACACTGACAAACGATCATTCATCATAAGGTACACCTATGAATCATAACACTTAGCATCGTCGAAGACTATTCAATTCCTAGTTTTCCAGATTACCCATTGGAGAAAGAACAACCATGTGCTTCACAAAGTTGGCCCCCGAGTGGGGAGTAGGAGGAGGAAGCACTTCACATCCTCAAGAGAGAAATCAACCGACAAACCATGGCGGTGGACCACAATCCAAAGGCCGAAGTAGTCGAAGAAGAGATGTTAGATTTTTTCTCCAGGAACCTAGGACAGAACAGATAGTTAACCTAATCAAGGCACCCAATTTTACCAAGGAAGGCATACCGTGGCGTGATATGATACGTCACCAACGTATCTATAATTTTTGATTATTCCATGCTGTTATATTATCATTCTTGGATGTTTTACAATCATTTTATTGTTATTTTATATCATTTTTTGGTACTAACCTATTGACATAGTGCCCAGTGTCAGTTATTGTTTTCTGCTTGTTTTTTACATCGCTGGAAATCAATATCAAACGGAGTCCAAACGCAGCAAAACTTTTTGTGGATTTTTTTGGACCAAAAGATATCCAGTGGGCCGAAGAAGTACCAGAGAGGGAGCCTGAGGGGGTCACAAGACACCAGGGCGCGCCTGGGCCCCCAAGCGCGCCCAGGTGGGTTGTTCCCACCTCGGTGGCCTCCTGCACCACCTCTTTGCTCTATAAATACCCCAATATTCCAGAAACCCTAGGGGAGTTGACGAAAATAAATTCCAGCCGCCGCAAGTTCCAGAAACACCAGATCCAATCTAGACATCATCACAGAGGGGTTCATCATGTCCATCGCTGCCGCTCTGATGATGCGTGAGTAGTTCTTTGTAGACCTACATGTCCGTAGTTAGTAGCTAGATGGCTTCCCCTCTCTCTTGATTCTCAATATAATGGTCTCTTGGAGATCCATATGATGTAAATATTTTGCGGTGTGTTTGTTGGGATCCGATGAACTTTGCGTTTACGATCAGATCTATGTTTTTATCCATGAAAGTTATTTGAGTCTTATTTGATCTCTTATATGCATGATTGATTATAGCCTCGTATTTCGGCTCCGATATTTGGGTTTTGTTTGGCCAACTTGATCTATTTATCTTGCAATGGGAAGATGTGCTTTGTGCTGGGTTCGATCTTACAGTGCTTGATCCCACTGACAGAAGGGGAAACGACACGTATGTATCGTTGCTATTAAGGATAACAAGATGGGATCTATTTCTACATAAATATATATTGTCTACATCATGTCATCGTTCTTATTGCATTACTCTGTTTTTCCATGAACTTAATACACTAGATGCATGTTGGATAGCGGTCGATGTGTGGAGTAATAGTAGTTGATGCAGGCAGGAGTCAGTCTACTAATTTTGGACTTGATGCCTATATAATGATCATTGCCTGGATATCGTCATGATTATTTGAAGTTTTATCAATTGCCCAACAGTAATTGTTTTCCCACCGTTTGCTATTTTTCTCGAGAGAAGCCACTAGTGAAACCTACGGCCTCTGGGTCTCTTCTTATCATATTTGCCTTTGCGATCTATTTTCCTTTGCTTTTATTTCCATTTCTATTAAACCAAAATGCAAAAATACCTTGCTGCACTTTATTTTATTTGTGATCTTTTTATCCAATCTATTACAACTTTATCCCGTCTCCTCGCCAATTTCTGGCGCCGTTACCGAAAGGGATTGACAACCCTTTAACACGTAGGGTTGCGAGTATTTGTTATTTGTGTGCAGGGGCTGTTTACATTGTGTTGCGTGCTTCTCCTACTGGTTCTATAACCTTGGTCTCATCACTGAGGGAAATACATACCATTGCTGTGCTACATCATCCCTTCCTCTTTGGGAAAATACCGACGTAGTTCAAGCAAACATCAAAAGGAATTTCTGGCGCCGTTGCCGGGGAGGATCATCAACATCTACCAGGTTCCTAATCACAAATCTCATCTCCTTGCAATTTACATTATTTTCCATTTGCCTCTCATTTTCCTCTCCTCCACTTTCCAAAAAATTGCCATTTTATTCGCCCGCTTTTTCGTTCGCCGTTTTCTCGTCAGATCTGTTTTTGAGTGCAATCTTGTTGTGAAGTCACCATGAGTGATTTTCATATGGCAGAAACAGATGATGGCCTAACTCCTAAAATGGAGCGTACGGTAATCTGGATGCCAAAACTTTTGTCTTGGGGCAAGGGATTTTTATGGTAAAAGAACATATCCAAGAATTTTTCAATTGTGTCAAAAAATTAAGCCTTGATGATATTCCTATACTTAAAAGAACTAAATCTTATGCGGAAGCTATTTCGGCACTCGTTCTAAAACTTGAAACTATATTTGTCCGTACTCATCCTACCTTGCAAAGATTGTTCTATGAGTTGCCCCTTATAAAGAATCTTAAAGCTAAAAAGTTAGCCACTCTTGTTTTGATGAATGAATTTGACTACATAATACGGGAAGCTAGGAAAATCTTTGATTTTATGTTATGAATCGTGAAAACCCGTGATTGATGAAATTCTTTATAATAGTGATTATGCGTCGAGACATTTGCTTGGAGATAACCAAATCTTTGATGAGAATCTTAAAAAACAAGTCCCTGTTTTAGACATGATCCAACAAGTTTTCAATGATGTTAATCAACACTATTCTTGGATTTCTGCCAGAAATCAAAAGAGTTATGATAAAAAGTAACTCGATAGTGCTAAAGTTCCCATGGATAATGTGTTTTATGTTTTATTTGCAAAATCCCCCAACAAAAATACTTCCAAGGAAAACAAGGCTAAATATGACAAAACATAGATCCTACGCGTTATGCCTAGCTAGGTGCGTAAAACGATAGCGCTTGTTGGGAGGCAACCCAACTTGTATCTTTTTGCTTTTTAGTTTTCTTGCTGTTTTCAATAAAATACCCAATTATGCCTCTGATTAGATGTGTTTTTATGGTTTAAATTAGTGTTTGTGCTAAGCAAGGCCTTTGGGATGATTTGGGTGAGCGTTGATTTGATCTTGCTGAAAAACAGAAACTTTTGTTCTTACGAAATTATTTTTCATTTTTAACAGAAGAGTGCTTTTGAGTTGATACTTTTTATAGAAGATTAATAAACAAATTATTCACGTCTTCCTAATTTTTCAGAATTTTTGGAGTTACAGAAGTATTCAAAGTAGTCAGATTGCTACAGACTGGTCTGTTTTTGACAGATTCCCGTTTTCTTTGCGTTATGTGCTTGTTTTGATGATTCTATGGTTTTCTTTGAAGAGTTTTTGCCACAGAAAGTTGGAATACAGTAGATATAATGCAAAAGTAAAATATGAATGGGTGTGCAATAGTACTTATAGTAGTGGTTTGCTTTCTTATACTAACGGATCTCACGAAGGTTTTGTTGAGTTTTGTGTGATTAAAGTTTTCAAGTTTTGGATGATTATGATGGGTGAAGGAATAAGGATTAGCAAAAGGCTAAGCTTGGGGATGCCCGAGGCACCCCAAGATAATATTCAAGAAGTAGCAAGCAACTAAGCTTGGGGATGCCCCCGGATGGCATCCCCTCTTTCTTCTAACAACCATCGATATTTTACTTGGAGTTGTATTTTTATTCGTCATATATTATGTGTTTTGCTTGGAGTGTCTAGTGTGATATGAGTCTTTGCTTATTTTGCTTTGTGTTTTAAGTCTTGAATCCTTAGGCCAACTCCACCGCGCGACCCTATCCTGTCCGCCCCCGTCCGTTTGGGGTAAAAGGGACAAACGAGACGGCCCAGCGCGTGAGCGCAAACGGACTTTTGTCCGCTTTGTATCCGCTTTCGACCCATCCGTGGCCCAAGTTTGCGCCGCTTTTGGGGTGAAACGGACACCACGCGGACGCGCGGGTCGTCTGTGTGTGTCCTCCCCTGGACCGCCCGTCGGTGGCATAGGACGGGCCTTTTTCTATCCGCCCTCCTCCCTCCCTCCGGCCGCATCCACTCCACTCTTCCCCTCTCTTCCCCTCGCCGCCGCCGGCCGCCCGCTGCCATTGCAGCCGTGCAACTCGGACGCGCGCTTGCCCAACCCCTTCCTCTCGTTGCCGCCGAGCTACCCAAGCACGTCCACCTTGTTTGCGCACCCGCCGGCCGGATTTGGGACGGATCTGGTCGGTCTTGAGCTCGCCCGGCTGTGGGAGGCCGGGCCGCGCCATGGAATGGCCGGGAACCTCGCCGGAAGGCCCTGGCAGGGCCGCAAGGCCACATGCAGGCAGTGGCTCGTCCTCTAGCCACTCGGATCTGCACCGTTGGTGGCCCGCCAGCAGATACGCGAATGGCGACCGGCCAGGCTCGATGCTTGCCCAAAAACTCGTCGACGCACCGTTGTCCCTCATCAAGTGCGACCACTGCCCAAGGGTGGTCGTGCGCCGCGTGTCTACAACGCCGGAGCATTCCGGATGGGTGTTCATCAAGTGCTTAAACGATGGGGTATGTGCTCTTTTAGCTTCGGTTTGTGCTCTTAGATTAGACTAGTGGTGCTAACTTTAAGTTTTATTGTGTAGAATGGATGCAAGTTTTGGTATTGGGAAGAAGAGTACATCGATATGTTGATAGAGCGAAATCTATTGCATGTTCGTGCACTTTTAGCTAGCCTAGAGGCTTTAGATGAGAAAAGTGCACTTGCTGCTAGATTAGAGGCTAGGCACGATACTACGTGTGAGGAAGCAACGTCGAATTCTGGCTTGAAGAAGAAAGGAGGGTGCAACGTCGTGCCTCCTCCATAGATCAACAATGAGTGCATCGAGAAGGCCCTAACCTAACTCAAGGGAGCAATTATGGAAGTTGGGTATCTTCTCAAATGTATTCTTGTAGTTCTTGTTTTCTTTGGCCTTGCTTTACTAGTCAAAATTTGATGATGTATTGTCATGTACCAAAAATGAATGATAAAAAAAGTTTAAGGACTTGCAAAGAAATATACGCAGACAGGATGGGGCAAATGCATGTGGCCGCGCGCTGGGCGCACGACCACCGCATCCCAGGACAGGCCCGGACACGACCCCAAATCCCTACCCAAACGGACAGAATCCGGACAAAACGGATGTCCGTTTGGGGTCGCGCGGTGGAGTTTGCCTTACTGGACACACCTTTTTGAGAGAGCCAAAAATTATGCTATGCTTTTTCCTATGCCTCACTTAAATTTTTAGAGCCATGGAATTGCTCTAGTGCTTCACTTATATCTTTTTGAGCATGGTGTGCTTAGTTATTTTTGAAGAAATGCTCTCATGCTTCACTTAGACTTATTTAGGAGTTAGTATTTTTTTAAAAAAATTCTCTCTTGCTTCACTTAGATTATTTTGAGAGAAAGAAATATTATGCTCATGTTCTTCACTTAAATTTTTTTGAGCTTATTAAAAGCAACATATGAAATTAGTTCTAAAGTGATAGATATCCAAGGAGGATATAATAAAAACTTTCATGAAGATCATTGGATAAAATAAACTTGGTTCTTAGTAATGGTTTTGAGATATGACGATATGATATGTGAGTCATATTGATGAATAGTTATGCTTTAGTAAGAATATTGGTGTTAGGGTTTTATGATTCCCTATTCAAGCATAAAAATCAATAGTTATGCAATGAAATTACATCCTACTTATGATGCATTATTCGGTGTTACTTATGCTTAATGCTTGGGTACGAGATTTTTCGTTTCTTGGTTGGGCGCTTCTCAATCTTTTTGCTAGCCTTCATTTTGCACTAAGTATGATCATTACTTGTGCATCCAAAACCCTTGAAACCAGTTTTGCCATATGAGTTCACTAAACCTACCTATATGCGGTATTTCTGTGCCGTTCTAAGCAAATTTGTATGTGCCATATCTAATTTTCAAAATAAATTTCTCTTTTGTGTGCTCGTACCACTCGCGAGGCGGTGAGGGGTGGCTGGTGTTTTCCATGCTAGATGTGTTACTCTCACGATGAGTGTTTATTCACTTGTCATTGCACGAGAGTACGACAAAGGTATTAGGGATGCCCAGTCCCAAAATGAGAAATGAATTTACTTTATGTTGTCAAATAAACATTCCTTGGAAAGTGTTGGTATGGAGGGTACCCGTGGATATGGTTAGCCATGGAAAGTGAAAGTATGATGGAAAAAGGAATAAAATTTATTTTCTGTTTGGGAACCGCCTATGATGTATCTAGCATGGAAAGTATTGGGAACTCTAAGTCATTTTCGTTGGAGGGAAAAGTATGCCTCCCAAAATGTTTTTATCTCTCAATTTTCGCTTTGAGCTCTGGCACCTCTACAAATCTCTACTTTTCTCTACGAAGGGCCTTTATTTTACTTTATGCAATTTTTATTTTTGAATTGAGTCTCCATCTTGTTTTATAAAGCACCAACTAAGGGGCACTATGATCGTATTTGAGCATTGGGTGTAGCTAATATTCGAGTGTGTTTCATGAATGGATCAATGATTGAGCATAATGGGCTAGGGATAACTTACTTTAGTGTTGATATTTTGAAAGACATGGTTGCTTGTTGATATGCTTGAGTATTAAAGTCTTCATGTCAAAACTAGACTATTGCTTTGAACCATATAAAAGTCCAAATGTCCATGTGATGAACATGTTAGCAGCATTTCACATCAAAAATTCTGTTTTTATCATTTACCTACTCGAGGACGAGCAGGAATTAAGCTTGGGGATGCTGATATGTCTCCAACATATCTATAATTTTCGATTGTTCCATGTTGTTATATTATCATTTTTGGATGGTTTACAATTATTTTATAGTCATTTTATATCATTTTTTGGTACTAACCTATTGACATAGTGCCCAGTGCCAGTTCTTGTTTTCTGTTTGTTTCTACATTGCAGGAAATCAATATCAAACAGAGTCCAAATGCAGCGAAACTTTTTGTGAATTTTTTTGGACTAGAAGACATCCAGTGGGCCGAAGAAGTACCGGAGAGGGAGTTCGAGGGGGGCACAAGACAGCAGGGCGCGCCTGGGCCCCCAGGCGCGCCTAGGTGGGTTGTGCCCACCTTGGTGGCCTCCCGCACCGCCTCTTTGCTCTATAAATACCCCAATATTCCAGAAACCCTAGGGGAGTCGACGAAAATCAACTCCAGCCACCGCAAGTTCCAGAAACTCCAGATCCAATCTAGACACCATCGCAAAGGGGTTCATCATGTCCATTGGTGCCTCTCCGATGATGCGTGAGTAGTTATTTGTAGACCTACGGTTCCGTAGTTAGTAGCTAGATGGCTTTCTCTCTCTCTCTCTCTTGATTCTCAATACAATGGTCTCTTGGAGATCCATATGATGTAAGTCTTTTTGCGGTGTGTTTGTTGGGATCCGATGAACTTTGAGTTTATGATTAGATCTATGTTTTTATTCATGAAAGTTATTTGAGTCTTTTTTGATCTCTTATATGCATGATTGATTATAGCATCATATTGCTTCTCCGATATTTGAGTTTTGTTTGGCCAACTTGATCTATTTATCTTGTAATGGGAAGAGGTGCTTTGTGATGGGTTCGATCTTACGGTGCTTGATCCCAGTGACAGAAGGTGAAATGACACGTATGTATCGTTGCTATTAAGTATAACAAGATGGGGTCTATTTCTACATAAATATATCTTGTCTACATCATGTCATCGTTCTTATTGCATTACTCTGTTTTTCCATGAACTTAATACACTAGATGCATGCTGGATAGCAGTCGATGTGTGGAGTAATAGTAGTAGATGCAGACAGGAGTCGGTCTACTAATCTTGGACGTGATGCCTATATAATGATCATTGCCTGGATATCATCATGATTATTTAAAGTTCTATCAATTGCCCAACAATAATTGTTTTCCCACTGTTTGCTATTTTTCTCGAGAGAAGCCACTAGTGAAACCTACGGCCCCCCGGTCTCTTCTTATCATATTTGCCTTTGCGATCTATTTTCCTTTGCTTTTATTTTCAGTTCTACTAAACCAAAAATATAAAAATACCTTGCTGCATTTTATTTTATTTGCGATCTATTTATCCGATCTATTACAACATTCCTCCTGTCTCCTGGCCAATTTCTGGCGCCGTTACCCGAAAGGGATTGACAACGCCTTTAACACGTCGGGTTGCGAGTATTTGTTATTTGTGTGTAGAGGCTGTTTACGTTGTGTTGCGTGGTTCTCCTACTGGTTCGATAACGTTGGTCTCATCATTAAGGAAAATACCTACCGTTGTTGTGCTGCATCATCCCTTCCTCTTTGGGGAAATAACGACGTAGTTCAAGCAAACATCATGATACTCCGAAGAACATCTTGACCTTAAACAATATGGAACCAACCAATAGGCTGGAATTTGTCACTAAACGACCTTTACTCGGATCTTGTGCCGCAATTACATGTGCTCGACGAGCCTTCCGCCCATAGGAAATTACCGACACGATCCTCCAAACAAACAAGGCCACCAACCCTGGACCCGATGGCTTTGGGATGGGCTTCTATTGCATTGGTTGGCCCATCACCAAACCATCTTTTGAAAGATTGTTCACCCGCTTCTATGACCTCCAAATTGACACCACTTTACTAAAACACGCACTAATGGTCCTACTACCACAAAAAGATATGGCACAAACACTAGATGCCTCCCGCCCTATATCGCTGCAAAATTTCCCAATTGAAACAATCGACAAGGTTTTGACGAACAGATTAAAGCCACTCATCCCTTTGTTCAAACCGGATATCTCTCTCGGAGAATTTTCTCTATGTCGCTAATCTACTCAACTGCTGCCATCATTCCAAAGCCCCATCGCTCATCATTAAATTGGACTTTTTGAAAGCTTGTGATTCCATGATTTACCATCCTTGCAAAAAAAATGGTTTCCCTGGAAAATGGTGCAACTCGATTAAAAACTTGTTGCATACAACTGGGTCCTGCTAAATGGATGCCCTAGCTCATGGATTAACTGCAAACAAGGCCTATGTCAGGGAGATCATCTCTCCTATCTATTTATCATTATCTCTGACATCCTTAAAATGATTATTGATTGGGCATGAACATTGTTCAAAAAATCGTCCGATTCAACGATTTATCGTCCAATTTATCACTACTCGGGGGGGGGGGGGTGACCGATAAGATTATGCCTTATCTTAATCATTTCTCGTTTGGGCCAGTTTATTGCTCTGACAAGCGATTTGTCGAGAATCTACCGATAAATAGGTCCTATTCCTAGGAGTATGTTTGGAAAAAAATATTTATTTGCGTTTTGTGGACCTTGTTATGCAATATGTACTATTGTTCTTTTGTTTGTCATAATACGAGGATACAAAGGCTAGGAATCAAGGTAACACTTCTGTCCAATATTGTTTTGGTGTTGAATATAACATATTTCATTGTTGGGAACCTGGGATTTGCAAAAAATGGCCGATTAATAATCGACCCATAAAATCGATTAATCGGCAGATTTCAGATTAATCTCTAATTCCCAGCTGACCAAAACGCTAACGATAACCGATATCCTCAACATTGAGCATGATAAACTACATCACCCCATTAAACAAGGCATGCCACCACCAATTCTGCAGTATGCAGATGACACACTCATCTTTCTAGAAGCCACTCCCACTGCGGCAACAAAGCTCAAAACAATATTGGATGATTTTATTGTCACCACTAGCCTAGCTACATATTAATTTCCACCTTCGTAGCACTTAATGTTGATCCAAAAACTACAGCTTTCTATTGGTTGTTAATCTACAGACAATTTTGTCTTACTTTCCACAAACATACCTAGGATGCCTCTTTCCTCAACTAAAGTGTCGTCCACAGCTTCCCTTAATTGACACTTTTGATCGTTGTCTATCCAGATGGATTGCACATCTACTCACCAAAGGTGGCCGCCTAGTCCTACTCTTTGCAGTCCTTGATCCACTCCCCACATATTTCATGGGCTCCTTATTACTACGCAAACTCCCCATTGAGCACCTAGACAAAAATGGAAGTCTTTTTTTCTAGTCTGACAAAGATACTTGTTCAGGATCACAATGCTTGGTAGCATGGGGCAAAGTTTTCATACCCGAGATCACTATCCAATCAGAAATCAAACTTCCAAGATCCATCTCACTCAGTCCCGAGTAAATAGTAAGACTTCAGATTGCTAGGGTATATTTTCTTACATGACTATCTTGCCTAACTTGGCAAATAAAAAGAGAACCCCATTTTCCCAGAATTGGACTTGTTTGTTTTTAGTAGGTGGTTAGTGGTTTAGGTATTAAAACATTCGGGCACAAAGTTTTGTCTTATGATGAAATTTGCTTTCAAGTTCTTTCATTCTAGAAGCCTACCATGGAAGCAGTGGATCATGCATGAGTCACCATTCTCATTCTCACTTATTGAAAAAAGCTTCCTACTTAGTTAAGTTAGTCCACCAAAACGTAGATGGCTTAAGAGACATCACCTAATGTTCTGCGCAAGATGGAAAATCCACCTTGTTTTGGTTGGTGCTGAACCGGAGGAGGTCGCGGAGGTGTCTTCCCTTGCGCCACGATCGCCTCTCTTTGCTTAGGCCATACCTGCCCTTATGGCAATGTTTTACGTCGTCACCTTCCTTCAGTTCTTGGTCCCAGTGGTGTTTCGGTGTCAACCCTGTCGACCCTTTTGTAAGGCATACACTATTAAGCTAGTATCAAATTTCTATTTCATCTACTCTAGGTGTTACTCTGTGCTCTATGACCAAGCTCAAGTTCAATTTTTGTTGTTGGAATGTGTGTGGCCTTGGGCAGCCACAAAAGTGTGCCATGGCTACTACCAGTGCCCCTAGCCACTTCTTTTCTTGCCATCTACTCCCATCACTAAATAAAATGTGATCGTTCATACTATCATGCATGATGAGATTGGCTCTGCTTTGCGTAATAGACTAACCATTGCCGCAATGAAAGAACTTGTCTCCATTTGTGGTCTTCTGAAGGGTGTTATGCTCACTAGGGTGCCAGATCAACAATGCATGTGTTGGTGGTGAGCCCTCCTCAACAAAAGTTGTATACAAACCATCATGTACAAAGTTGTTGATAACCCTGCTCTCACTAGTTTGGTCCTCCCGGGTTCCCAACAAGATCAAGGTCATTGGGTGGTTGTTGCACAATGATGGACAATGATGGGCTAAACACGTACATAAACCTTGAAACTTGTGCGCGCACGCGCGCGCGCGCACACACACACGCTCCTCCTATGACCCAAGGCAAAAGCTATATGGCGTGCCCTTGGAATCAGTCTAAACTACAATGATATCAAGCTCATCTAGAAGGTCAATTTTCCACCGCAACTCCTATCTCACTGCAACGTTTCATGACCTTGCCGATCCTTTGGAAGATTTGGGACGCCAAGAATGTCTGGTTTTCAGACAATGCCACTTAGTGCCGGCTGATGTACTCCCTAATGTAATCTTTGATCTAATCCTATGATCACATCACCTAAAAACACATGAGCAAAGAAGTGATACAGGTCCGTGTCATGACTTTTCCTCGCGATAAACGCTTGCTCTGTAAAAGAAACCTTTACTCTAAATGAAAAATCAGGTGGGAACCCCGCCGGTGACGTTTAAAAAGAAAATCCCCTTGAAAGGTCATGCAAAGGGAGCCCGCTTGAGAGACCTTGATTATCCGGTATACCACACAAACCTTAAATTTTGTACAACAACCCTGGTTTAAGGTTTAAGGTTTCCCCATTAGGACTAACGAGAAAGCAATCCACACCTTGCCTATGCTCAAGCGAGCGCCCCTCACCAAGTAGTAATATTTGTTCATTGTTTATGTATAATTTTACTTCATCAAATGTATATATTCCTCGTATGCGCATGTAGTATATGTCTATTTTCCGTTCCCGTACCACGTTCAAAATCCAAAATAATCCGGTATTCAAATCAAAACAGAACAATAGAATATGATACGATATGAGCATCGTCCATTCGGCTCCGATCTGGTTTCGCCCCTATCTCCATTTGCATATCATGTGACGCAGTTCGCATGGAGCGACATTTCCTTCCGGACGCACCTCATGAAGACAACCCAACCCTCGAATTTGGTCGTTTTCTTTTTTGCGGGTGAAAGATAGTATTACTCAAGACTCCAAAGAGTTACAATCAGCCGTAGCTAGCTCAAGTGCATCTGCTGGGCCAGATCCAATCCATGTCATGGTTCTTCCCTCTACACGAACAAAATTCGTTAGACTATCGCTAACCTTATTTTGATTGCGACTAATATGAGCAAAATTTGGTCGTCTCTACGTCGCTGGTTGCGATCTCTGCAGCCTTAAACAAAAACTTGGCTATCGGTTTCGTGGCATTGGTTTATCATCCTCGCCCATGCTTTTTCGGACGACGTCGCGCTCATGCCATTACCAGCGATCGCAATGCCGGCGACAAGGCAGAGCCCACGTACAAGGAGGGTGGCGACCTGGTGGCAACGGATAGCCCACGTAACGTGCAACATCACCGAGCGCGTCGACCTGCTGCCCGACCCGAACGATTTGTTCGTAGGCAGCCCCGCCCGTGGCCACGCCGAGCCAACCACAGCCGCATCCCCTCCCTCCGCCGCCTCGCGTCGCGGCAGCCAGCAAAGAGCTCTCCCCAGTTCCCCGCCGGGAGCTCCCGCTCGACCCCCAAAAATGCCCTCCGCCTCGCTCCTCCCCGCCACATCCGCCGGGGCGCAGCCCTGCCCCACCCTAGCGCCGCCCCGCGGCCGGCGCCGATGCTGCCGCGTTACGGCCGCCTCCGCCCCATCGCCTTCCGTCGGCTTCGGCCTCGGCCGCCGGGCCGTCTCCCTCGCGGGCGTCGCCGCCTGGCTCGCCACTACCGCCGGCCGTAAGCATGCTACTACAATATTCAATGGGCAGCTCGCCTGTGTGTTTTGGGCGAGCTGTGTGCGATGTGAGTGACCAATTTGCCGTGCCACGGATGTTTGCAGGGGCAGAAGCCAGTCCGTTCGACAACTACGTCAAGAAGTACTAATCCGTGTCTCCATTTTTCTTTGCGTTAACACCACCTTGTGGCTTCGCGCTGACCTTCAATTGCCTCTGCTGCTAGGAAGAAGCTGGAGCCATTGGAGACATACGTCCCGGCTGTGCTGCTGACCCAAGACCAGTTCAGGGATCTAGGTGAGGCTGATTTACTGTTGATAAATTTGGTACCCAATGCACCGACTTGGTCGGCACACGGGCTGTCCTGATTGAACATGCGCAAGAAAGTTATTCCAGTTGCAAGTGCACGACTGTTTGAGCAACCATTAGCAGCTGGGTTCTTCATCTGCAATCGTCCAGAATCAGTGTGAAATGTACAGTTTTGTTCAAAGTTCTTTTGCAGGTGTACCATATACATTATTCAATTATCATGTGCTTCTTCCAATGGAAATGGTCCTTTGAAACAAGCAGAATACAATTGCTACAACTCAATTATCTTAGATTCCACCTTTGTCAGATGTTTTTAACCTTTATATGCTCTTCATACAGAGAAATCCTTGGAATTCGAGAAGCCAAGGTTTGATGAGAGTAGATCATTGCTTCGTTCTGGTCCAGCATCATCACTACGTATCAATATTCGAGCAGTAAGTCAATGATTTGGTGAATGTTGGTACATTACTAGTGCATTCATGTTTTTATGACTAGCTAGCCCTTCTACTTCTCAAGCTTCAGGTGTCCTAGGGTCTTGAAATTATTCTTAGGCCATAGCATTATAGAGTATCCATATTTCATAATTATGATTCCTTTACTTCTAGCTATGCATACTGAAACTGTGTCGTAAACTTAATGTAGGTGGCACAATATGCTTCTACTAATGGCCAAGGCAAAACTGCCTCTGATGCAGTCGACGAATGCTTACGGTAAATGACACCCTTTTTAGAAGTACATACTTGTTTGCCGAATGTATTGGAGCTTAGGAGCTGTTATGCATGCTGTTTCCTAGAGCGTTGGAAGATCTCGACTCGCTGCTACTAAAGGCTTCACGGAAAGACTCGTCAGCATCTGTTGAAGTCATGAGGAGCAAAATTGCTGTAGCCCTTGGAGCACTAGACAAGTATTGCCAAATAGTACAAAATCTTTATCCATCTTGAAATCAAAAGGAGGCATTACTCATACTTCTTTGTATTCCTGTCATTTCAGCCTCCTGCAAACCGTGCCATCAGCTGTTATGGATAAAGGAAAGGCGATTGCTGATGCATACAGGAGCCCTTCAGATGGTTATTATGAAGAGGGTAATGGCGCAGAGTTGGATCCCAGCCTGAAGCAGCTTCAGGACATTCTATAATGCTGAATCTTGCTGAGGTTAACGCATCTTGTACTGTTACGTTTTGTCAGTATGATTAAATTGCAGAGTGGGACAAAGAAGTTCGTAGCAGAACAATTACCTGTGGCAGTACTTCTAGAGTATATAGTACTAGTGATCTAAACGCTCTTATATTTCTTTACGGAGAGAGTATTACTTTTCATTATAGTAAACTGCACGTCAGAACACCGTTTCTTCTAATGTTTTATACCTGACTGTCTGTATAAATTAAACGAAAGTTTGAGCATAATCCTAATTCTGCAGAACCGTATAGGCTCCTAGTATGAAACCATCACCCAAATATTGTAACGTAGAGATTACACTGCACAACAGTGCGCTAGTGATCTGCACTCGTTGTAACTTGCATTCTAAATTCCAAGCATTCATTTGCAGTGGACAATACATAAGTGGATCTCAGAAGAAGGTTGCATACTTGCATGACATAGGGTCAACTCAAAACTCTGATCACAACAGTTAATTTACAATACTACTCCCTCCGTTCCAAAATAGATGATTCAACTTTGTACTAAAGTTAGTACAAAGTTGAGTCATCTATTTTGAAACGGAGGGAGTATATATCTTCAGCAGCAGATATGGTTTGACCAACAGATCAATCAAAGTACTCCCTCCGTTCCTAAATGTAAGTCTTTGTAGAAATTTCACTAGGTGGACTACATACGGAGCAAAATGAATGAATCCACACTTAAAATGCATCTATATACATCCGTATGTAGTTCATAGTAAAATCTCTACAAAGACTAATATTTAGGAACGGAGGGAGTAATAAACACCAAAAAGCCCATTGTCATTTGCGTCAACATATAAACATTCTCCAAATTAAGCACACATTAACCAACAGAGAAACCAAGAGCAGGAGGCATAGAATTCCTGAGTAACCACATGAGTAAGAAGGAAGGACCACCAGTCTGTCGTCCATCGTCGTGTCGATGTACTTGGGGAAGGCACATGGACAGTACGTTGTGATGCAGCGGCGTCCTTGGTCGGAGAACGGCGCCACTGCCTCCACAGCCGCACGTTTCATGTCAATGGCGATGACGCAGGCCTTGTCATCTTCATCGTTCACCCTGGCCATCATGTATACGAAATCATCATCTTGCGTGCTCAGGGTTGTGCCGTAGAAAACGAGCTTCTTCTTCAGTTCCAGTTGCTTGGTCTTGTCGTTCCACAGGTCAGGAAGCAATGCACGATAGCTCGGGTCAACCGAGATATCGGCGACATCGTCCGTGAAACGCCGGCGCCAATTGTCCCAAGACACCATCCTGGTAAACGTGGTGGCTATCCACCCTTCGTCGCTCCCACCATCGCCTTCGTAGACGTCGATGTCGACGAGCTTGATCAGGCCGTCGCAGCAGGTGACATCGCGGATATACTCGGGGAGATCTGCGCAGTAGAAAATGCCACCATCCTCGTCGGTGGTGCATACCCTTGGCTCGGGCACTGGGATGTACTGGATCACGGGATGCTCGTCGAACAGGTTGGTAACCAGAAGGATGCCGCGCATGACATCAACCCAGCCCAGCGAGTCTGCTCCCACGGTGATCTGCTTGGTGGTCTCGTGATCGTGGTTACCCAGCAGTAGCTTGTCAGACTCCGATAGGCTCTGCGAGGCCCGCTTAGCGGTCCACGCCCGGGTCTCCGACGAGAAGACGTGGGCGTCGAACTGCCATGGCTCATCACCGGCGTTGGGAACCCAGTTGAGATAGGCCACGGCGTAGTGGTCGCCGCAGGGCAAGAGGCCGAATTCCTCGGCTACGAAGCCTCGAATGTTGGGGTCCGGAAGGAGGTCCAGCGATGGCTTCCCAGGGCCAGCTCTGTAGACAAAATACTCGTAGTGGCTAATCCAGGTGGAGTGCAAAGTTACGCTGAAGAGAACGAGGGCTCCCTCCGCGTTGATGACCGAGGCCTCGTAGTGGCTGTAGGAGTGATCATCGTCGTCGTCTTCCTTGAGGCCGGGGCAGTGGACGGTGAAGTAGGAGACGCCCGGCGGATCCACGAGCCAGAAGGACAGCGCTACAGCCTGGCCGTCACTCGTCGTGGACTCGGCGGTGGTGGCGTTCCGGCGGCCGGAGATGTACGACAGTTGCTGCAGTAAAACTCAGTCGGGGGAGCCGGAGCGCCGGGAGGCGGAGTCGGCGGCGTACGATGGTTCCTGCAGGGTCGGGGGCCGGAAGGAAGCGGCGGGCAAGCGGAACGGTATCGACATGGATATACCGAACGATTTGGCGCCCCGTTGGGTGGACTGGACGCCTGAACACCGGAGCGGAGGAACTGCGTTTTAGCGTGTTTGGGAGTTGCGACGGCAGTGTATATGTATATATGTAGCGGCACGTGCGTGCGAGGTGCGACGCAGCTGGGCTGCGAGTCCGAGTCTGAGCGCTGTCGGTGCGCGCTGTGCGTTCGATCTGCTTCGGTTTTCTGCTTTTCTTTTTCGTTTTCTTTTTTACTTCTTTGGTTTTAGTTGTTTATTACACAAAAAATATTTCATTCTACTTTGGTTTTTTTATTTCGCCTTCTTCTTTCTTCGTTATACTTTGATTTTCTTATGTTTCCTTTTTTGGCTTTATCGTTTTCTTTGGTTTCATTGCTTTTCTTTTGGTTTCTTTGTCCGATTTCTTAGGTTTTCCTTTTTAACACATGTCTACTATTTTCTCAGTAGGCAATTTACATTTTTAGAGCGCATGTGAAACATTTTTCACATACACGTTGGACATTTTAAATATACATCATGTACATTTTTCAAAAATAGATATTTGAATACTTTTTAACATTTTCCAAATAGAAACACTTTTTTAAAAACTATTCAAACATTTTTAAATTGTATAGTCATTTTTTAAAATATCATGGACATTTTCTTAAACATGTGAATATGTTTCTAAATGTTACATGCATTATTTTAATAAAAATAAATATTTTTCCAGCCTAGACGGTCATTTTTTTGTATTGTGTATAATATTTTTTTAATATCATGGATATTTTTATCGAAATGAGGGAATATTTCCATAAAATATCATGTACATGTTTTAATGGCACAAACATTTTTTACATTATGAAAACATTTTTTTACATTGTATACATATTTTTTTCTTAAAAAATTGTAATTGTTTTTGAAATGCCAGAACATTTTAAATTGTCACAATTTTTTTAAAATTATCAATATTTTTTAAACTGCGCTAACAATTTATATATATGTTAACACCTTTTCAAATTCATGGTTTCAAATTTCTTAAGTAAACGTAAGTTTCAAAATATATGCATTTAAAACATAAATAAAAGTAGAAAGAGAAGACAATCGAGTGATATCAGCATGATGACCCACGGTCCAACACCGCGCCGTGTAGGCGAGGCAGTCGTCTGCCTCGTAGCAGGCAACACATAGTTGTGCCCCACAAACACCGGCCTCTTTGTCCAACTGCATTAACGTGTTTGAAGTCGTGGGCTTTTTGCTAGCTTGTTGAGCGGTTGGCCCTATCTAAAATCATTAGTGTGTTTCATAAGCCCGGTTAATGAAATTTTGTAGTATTATTTTTTGGGGAAAAAAGTGTATGTACCCCCCTCTGATGTATCTGGGCAGAGCTCGTTTTTATGAGAAACATGGTACAGACGCAGACATCTTCAGAGGTGAAATTTTATTAACTTGTACCTTTTTCACAAATACGGAAAATTTGTCTATGTTATCATTGATAGAAGAAAAGAGAATGAATACAATGAGGTACGATACATGTACGAACGCAAGATGACGTGAACATGATGCCCAAATCAGAGAAAAATAGACAAGGGGCGCTTGGCCCGGACAAGCAAACGACACAGCTAAAACCACTAACTAGGGAGGCAGTCGAGACCAATGTGGAGTCTGACAACCACAAGTCTAGCACCGAGAACCACTATGCAGGAATGCCCGCCAGCGACCTCCTGCCGCTGCTATATTCGCATCAGTAGAGAGTGCCCGCCTCCACTAGTAGAGAGTCTGCAGTGGCGGGCGCACAACTCTGCCTGTGAGTGATTATAGTTAAAGCAGTGGCGGGCACGTTTCAACGTCCGCCATTGAAAGCTTTGTCATGCAAATTAAAAATTCTGCGCATATTTGCTGTCATGTCTACATTTTGCTTGAATGTAAGATCATAATTTGCAATACGCTGCGATAAGAAATTACGATACATATTGCAACATACACTAAATCACTAGCTAATTCTTATCATGAATAATATTAGTACAACATAAAGCAATGAACATCTATATATTCAACAACTCTCTAATGTTTAGTACTTACACGGTCCGATAAAATAAGTGCATACAACATATATGTTCAATATAGTGCTATAGCTAGTTCCAGTATAGCTAGTGCACCATGGAAAGTATGTATTACGGTGATTGTTGGACATCATATCAAAGATAGATTTTGTTGCCGCCCTCATGACCCTCCTCAAATTCCTAAAGAAAAGGTAAGAACGCCTTCCCAACTTGCATGCCAAATTGTGTGGCAATGTCAATCCAATTTTGACCATGCAAATAAATTCTCCTTCTCTCGTTGGTGAGAGTGAGGGTCAAGGGAATGCCATTTTTTAACAGCATCATGTCGAACTGAATCGTCCAGTCCTCATCGATGGCTAGGTTGGCCACACACATGAACTCCTCCCTTCCTCAACAAGGGATACATTAAGCATGATAAAAAGAAAACAGAAATTAGACAATTGTGGACGCAACTTACGGAACCACAAACTATAACACTAATTAAATCCTCGTGGAGATCAACACATATCTCATTGTAAGTTAGGTGAACTTTGAAACATGCACCTAGCCTCCTGTCGCCACAGAAGTGGCATTTTGTGGCATCTTTCGTTCATTGCCTATGTTCAAGTTAGGTGAATATTGATACGGATAAGACATAGATAGACTAAAAGGCTAGCAATTGAGTAAATATACTAAAGATCAACCAATAGTAAAGGCGGATGGACAGAAAAATTGGGCATGACTTATGCTAAAAAATGGAACTTTATGAAATCTCGCGAAACGGAAATTAATCAACGTTTCATGATATTTTTCTACACTCTTTTGAAGCCCTGCATTGTTGGAGCACTTCAAATAAATATGCATGTGAATATTGATACGGATAAGACATGGATAGTTTAAAGGGAATGTGAAAGATCGAGAAGAGGGGTCTAGAAGGGGTGATTAGACCCTTAACAAGTAAAAGTAGCAATTTTTATAATTCTTCGACTTAAGGTTGAGTTTAGCACATGTTAATAGGCACACAAGACATTTTACACAAGCATAGCAAGAGTATGACTAGCGGAAAGAGTAAAGCATGCAAGTGCAAGAATGTAAAGGGATGGGAATTGGAATGAGCAAACACAATGGAGATGCAGAGATTTTTGGCGCGGTTCCGGTAGGTGGTGTTATTGTACGTCCACGTTGATGGAGACATCTGCCCACGAAGGGTAGCGGCTGCGCGAGTCCACGGAGGGCACCACCCACGAAGGGTCCACGAAGAAACAACCTTGTCTATTCTACCATGGCTTACGTCCACGAGGGAGTAGCATCACTCGGGTAGATCTTCATGAAGTAGGTGATCGCCTTGCCCTTACAAACTTCTTGGTTCAACTCCACATCATGACGGAGGCTCACAAGCGACACCTAACCAATCTAGGAGACATCACTGTCCAAAAGGTAATAGATGGTGTGTTGATGATGAACTCCTTGATCTTGTGCTACAAATGATAGTCTCCCCAATAGTCATTTCTCTCTCACATATTTGGCTATGGTGGCATAGGATTCGAGTGGAAAGCAGCTTGGGGAATGCTAGAAATCAAGATTCAAATGGTAGGAATGGAATCTTTTGATCTCAGCACATGAGCAGTTGGTTCTCTCTCAGAAAACGAATGGCAAAAGTGTAGCTTCGTTCTGATGGCTCTCCTACTGAGTAAGAGGGGGGTGGAGGGGTATATATAGCCTCCACACGAAATCCAACTGTTACACATACTTTACCCAACTTGGTGGCACCGATCAGAAATCTTGGTGGCACCAACCTGTGTAAAATATATGAACATTGGTGGTCTCGATGGGACTGGATGGAAACATCTCGGAGTGACTGATGTGCAATGGTAGGGCAGAACCTCGTTTTGGTAGCACCGATTACATCATCTCAGTAGTACCGAATTGAAGCAATAAGGTAGCAAAAAGTTGGCAAGCCATCTAGGTGGACCGGTTGCAAAACTTGATAGGACCGAAATAATTACAACAGATAACAGAGAGTTGTCAAGGCCATCTCAGTGAGATCGAGATCCATATCGGTGGATCTGATTTGATAGGGATTGGCTGTGGCAGTGTCTAGATGAACTCGGCGGGTCCGAATAGGTATGTTTCGGTGGGACCGAGTTGGCATTAAGGGTTTTGGACAGATTTGGATAGAGAAAGTGGCTAAAGGTTTTGGAGCAATATCACTAAGCACTTGAGCAACCAGATCATCATCAAAACATCATCCCCTTTTAATAGTATTGGTTTCCTATGGACTCAATGTGATCAAGGATCACTTAACCAAAAATGTAGAGTCTTAAGCTTTTGCCAATCCATATCCTTAGCATTTTGAAGGGGTCAACATCCTCATGTCCTTGCCATGCCACTGTTGAACCTATCTGAATTATACTAGATAAAACTATTAGTCCAACAAAAGATATGTTGACATTAATTACCGAAACAACCAAGAGAGCAAATGTGCTTTCAATCACCCCCTTTTGGTAATCGATGACAACATACATCAAAGCTTAAAGTAAGAGTATGATAAGTAGTACATTAAAGCTTTGAAGGAACATGTAACATGCATAAGCCCCCCCTACAAGTGTGCAATCATGTTTATGATAGAAGTTGACATGATGCGAATGCACAACATGATAGAATGAGTAATGAGTTACATGTATCTTGGCTATATGCATCAGAGCAAAATGAGGAAAGATGTACCTTCATGTTTATGATTCCCTATTGCAAACAATATGGACAATAAGCAAGAGATCATCATGTACATGAGTGAGATGCATATACTTACCTTGTGGCTCTTGAAATAATTCTTGAAGAAGTAAGCTTGAGAAAATAGGGTTACATAACACAAGAAAACTTCAATCAAGAAAGAGATCTCAAGATCCACAAGAACACCAAGACTGGGATGACATGTATTTGATGAGTATCACTGAGTGAGTACTTTCATAGATATAGACATGTCCCCAAAGAGTTAAAGATTTGTAATAGATTTCCAAAGATTTTCTCCCCTAAACTTAACTTCCTCTCCCCCTGAAAATATGATGAGATAAATGGAGTAGGTAGGGTGAGACAAAATCAGAGCAATAACAGAGCAAAAAGACTCAAAGCAAATAATTAACATATCTCTCCCCTCTTAGAGACATGTAGATTCTCTCTCTTTTTGGAAATGCATCTCTTTCTCCCTTTCTCAGAAGAGCTTTAAAGATGATAAGCTTTTGATATGTATCTGTCTGCCTAGGATAAGCTTTGATGTGCATCTCTCTCCCCCCCCTTTAACATCAATTTCCAAGAAGGGTAGGCTTCAAGCACTACAAAAAACCTGGTTGTGTGCGTTAAAGAGTGATGCTAAGATATGGTTTAATTCTATTACTCCTGGTTGTGTGCGTAGTCCCTGGGATATGATTTATTACTTCTCTACAAAATATTTCCCTTCTCATAAGAAGCAAGCTGCCTTACGAGAAATATTTAACTTTGTGCAAATTGAAGAAGAGAGTCTCCCACAAGCTTGGGGGAGGCTTCTCCAATTACTTTCTTTGCCTGATCATCCTCTCAAGAAAAATGAAATACTTGATATCTTTTATAATGGACTAACCGATGCTTCTAGAGACCACCTGGATAGTTGTGTTGGTTGTGTTTTCAGGGAAATAACTGTTGAGCAAGCTGAGTTGCTATTGAATAATATATTGAGTAATGGTAATGATTGGACACTTCTTGAACCAACTACTAAGCTAACTCCAAAGAAAAGAGGTATTCTATTTCTTAGTCCTGAAGATATGCAAGAGGCAAAGAAATATATGAAAGAAAAAGGTACTAAAGCTGAAGATGTTAAGAATTTACCGCCTATTGAAGAAGTACACGGTCTTGATAACCCGACATAGGTAGTAAAGGTAAATTCTCTCTATAGATCTGATGAAGGTGATATCCCATATAATAAGTCTGCTAGTCAATGCTTGGATGAGTTTGATAACTTTATTGTTAAACAAGAAAACTTCAATGCTTATGTTGGTAGACAATTGAAGCGTAATGCTTATATGGTTGAACACTTGAGTGATTATATGTCTAGAATTAAAAGTGATCTTAAGCCTATTGGTAAACATGCTTCCATGGTTATAACTCGAGTAGAACAAGTACTTAAGGCACAAGATGATTTGCTTAATGAGTTAAATAACAAGAACAATGATAATGTTGTTAGAGTTATGACTAGAGGTGATAAAATGACCCAGGAACCTGTGTATCCTGAGGGCCATCCTAAGAGAGCTGAGCAAGATTCTCAGAGAATTAATTCTGGTGCACCTAGTCCCGCTAATAAAAAGAAAAAGAATACTGATAGGACTTTGCATGCTTCTAGTAAACCTATTATTGACACACCTGAGAACCCCAATGACATTTCTATTTCTAATGCTGAGACGCAATCTGGTGATGAGCATGAACCTAGTGATAATGTTAATGATGATGTTCATGATGATGCTTAACCTAGTAATGATAATGATGTAGAGATTGAACCTCCTGTTGATCTTGATAACCCACAATCAAAGAATCAACGTTATGATAAGAGAGACTTCGTTGCTGGGAAGCATGGTAAAGAAAGAGAACCGTGGGTTCAAAAACCCATGCCATTTCCTCCTAAGCCATCCAAGAAAAAGGATGATGATGATTTTGAGCGCTTTGCTGAAATGATTAGACCTATCTTTTTGCGTATGCATTTGACTGATATGCTTAAAATGCACCCTTATGCTAAGTATATGAAAGATATTGTTACAAATAAAAGAAAGATACCGGAAGGTGAAATTTCCACCATGCTTGTTAATTATACTTTTAAGGGTGGAATACCAAAGAAACTTGGAGATCAAGGAGTACCAACTATACCATGCTCCATTAGAAGAAACTATGTTAAAACTGCTTTATGTGATCTAGGAGCCGGCATTAGTGTTATGCGTTTCTCTTTATATCGTAGACTTGATTTGAATAAGTTGACACCTACTAAAATCTCCTTGCAAATGGCTGATAAATCAACTGCTATACCCATCGGTATTTGTGAGGATGTGCCTGTTGTGGTTGCAAATGCTACTATCTTAACAGACTTTGTTATTCTTGATATACCTGAGGACGAGAGCATGTCGATCATCCTTGGTAGACCTTTTCTAAATACTGCAGGGGCTGTTATTGATTGCAACAAAGGCAATGTCACTTTTCATGTTAATGGTAATGAGCATACGGTACACTTTCCAAAGAAACAACCTCAAGTTCATAGTATCAATTCTATTGGAAAAAAATCAACTATCACTATTGGAGGTTTTGAATTCCCTCTTCCTATTGTCAAAAAGAAATATGATATTATTATTATTGGGGACATGCATATCCCCGTTGAGGTAACCTAGTGTTATTCAAAAAATCTTCGATTTCATGTCATTCGGAAGAAGTTTGTTAACAAGACTTGATCAACCCTGTTAGTGGATTCCTTTTGATGAGCGTGAGATGGATGAATTTAGAAGGCACAACTTTCTGTACCCTCCTTTTACTTTCTATTATTTAGAATAAATAAAGAAAAAAGTATTTTCTGCCCTTTTTCTGAATTATCCATGCAATAAAAAATACCATGAAAATAAAAGTTCTCCAAATGCCCTGAAAATTTAGTATGATTTTTTGTAGAATATTTGAGAATTTCTAGCACTTAGAACACACCAGGGGGCCACACCAGCTAGCCACAAGGATGGAGGGCGTGCCCCCTGCCTTGTAGGCCCCACGTGGGTCCCCTCCACTTATTCCAGCACCCATCCACTTCGTCTTCCTCCAGAAAAAATCATACTGTAGCTCAAACTCGTGTTCTTGCACTACAAAAAATACACTTCCGTGATGATACGTGTTTGTCACGGTAGGTCGCGTTTTTTGTCATGCATGTACATCCATGACGATTTTATGAAAGAATCAAGATAGTCATACCTGTGCTGTCGTAGAAGTGTTCCATGACATTACCAAAATTATCATCACGGAAGTGTCCACTTCCATGACGATAAATCACGCGTCACATAAGTGCTTTCGTCAAGGGTGACCGACACATGGCATCCACCGTAACGGAACGCTGTTAAGCTATTGGGTCGGGTTTTGGATCCGATGACCCGTTAACAACCCCGACCAATGGGGATTTTCCACGTGTAAAATCATCATTGGCTGGAGGAAACACGTGTCGGCTCATCGTTGGGACAGATGTCATCCACTCATTGGACAGAAGGCGCCTATGATACGTCGACACATGGCACGGCCCAACAGTGGCCCATTCCTGTGAAAAGGCCGGCCCGTTTGACTTGGTCAAAAGGTGGCAGGCCGGCCCATGGAAAGCCTGTTAACGGCTTGTTCGCATATAGCCCATTTACAGCCCGCTAACCCAAGGCCCGTTACGCCCTATCCGAATTAGGCCCAGTAGCGTCATCTGGGCCATCCAATATGATTCCAGCCCGTTTTCACTTCTGGCCCATGTATGGCCCATGACGTCTTTCGGCCCATATGAGGCCCTTTGTAACTATCGGCCCATTAACGACCCGTGGTGAAACTGGCCCGTAATGAATAGTGAATCACTTTACACCCATAAACGGTTTATGGTGAAACTGGCCCGTAATGAACAGTGTATCACTTTATACCCATTAACGGCCCGTTATTCCATTGGGCCGTTTCCTGCCCAAGTTATCTTTCGGCCTTCTGAGGGCTCATTTATTCTTGGGCTCATTTGCAGCATTCGGTTACTTACGGCCTGTTACTGTCATTTTCTGCTTGTGGGCCAAATTCAGCCCGTCGTTACAATCGGCCCGTTTGTGGACCGTTAATCTGTTGGGCCATTTTCATAGCATCACCAAATACGGCCTATTAACGACCCGTTATGGTCAGCCCATAAAACATACGATTTCCATTAAAGGCCCGTCCACGGCCCATTAAAGGCCCGTACAATACCCATAAATGAGTCGGCCCTTACAAGACCCATGGATCCTACGAGACGTAGAAGGCCCATGGATCCGACGGCCCATTGAAGGCCCATGGATCCGACATCCCATTGAAGGTCCATGGATCCTACGGCCCATTGAAGGCACATGGATCCGACGACCCATTGAAGGCCCATGGATCCGACAACCCGTACATGACCCATGGATCGTACGGCCCGTGAAGGGCCATGGTCGGGAGAGTTGGCCCCCATTTGAACGATATAGCATATTCAAAGAATTATCCTACTCAATACTATCACCTCTAAAAAGCATACACTATACAACAAAGAGATCAAGGCATAGAAAGGTAGAATAATCCTACACTATACAATAAAGAAATTACAGCCGATTATACCCACTGGGCATTATGGTTCGGCACAGGTGTTAATAAAGCATACACAAACAACAAATTATATACACTGGGCAAATACATCTCATACATCATGGATGCGCATCAACTTAACTCCATTTGAACTATAATCGATTGGCCGGATTCAGGTAGCACAAATTTCAGTCTACAAAATCTCCAATTCCTTCATGGTTACCTCAGTGTCTTGTTTCATTTTTTTGACTCCTGCATCTAATACCTGCATGTCCAGTCTCAACTTGTTGATTAAATGTTGACAATCATGTTCACGTTGTCTTGCCACCTCTAGTTGATGCTCGAGAACATTAGCACATTCCAATTCCAATCCATAATCATTCGGTAACGGCCATGCCGCACTGCTCGCAAATCTTTGTGTTGATGTCACTTCATCCTGAAATGATTTTGTAAGTACACATGACTAGGGCAAAAATATAGTTACAACAGTGAAGCAAGCAAGACACTATTTTGTACTACATGGCAAAACAGGTCTAACAATAATGTTACACGTCACTTTCAAATAAACTGTTACACGTCATGAAGCATAAGCAAGTGATATTTTAAAAATTATAAAAAAGATAGTCTGTGCAGCATGCATACAGAAATCCCTCTTAGTTCACCAGAGGAGCATGATGTTGGGGCCCAATCGAAAACACAGACAAGTTACAAATTTAGACATCACGTTGCGTATAAGCAAGCAGTTGGCCATTATGTATCTCAATTAAAGTCTTAGGGAGCATAATGAACAACAGAGGGTTTCATATAAACATACTACAGCAGGCAAAACTATGCAATCATTAGCGTAGTATAAACTAGATTGTGAGCCTCATGCAATAATAGTTGGTTAATAGACTTCAAAGCTTTAGGCACACTTCGGCAGAGTAATTAAATGGTAAGGCCTTTAATTATGTCAACTAATAGTTATACAAGTACCGACCATTAGGCATGATTATTTGGGCATCTCATTAACTGAGGACAAATAAAGCAATTGAAAAGAGCAAATTAACTATGCCTGAAACAAACAAGGAATTGAACTGTTGAGTTGCATACAGTGACTTACCTTAGCAAGTTGAAGAGGCTCAGCGCAGCTCCTACTTCTCTTGCAAGGCTCCTTCCTAACATCTTATACTTGTAAATCCTCAATCTTATCTTCATTGCACCCCCTCTGCAAGGTGACACAAACTAGTTACTCGTCTCCTTGGAAGATAAATATGCATACTTTCCAGTCTGTGAACACAAAAGGATGAGATTATAACAAAACAACACCACATAATGAAACATGCTGCATCTCTTGCACTTGCACACAATGAAATGAGCATTTACTATGTCTACACTATGTAAAAACTAGGCATACCTTCGAACTGGATCTCCAAGTACTCTTGGAGAGCCTACTGTAGTGTACAACCAAACCTTTATGTCACCTATGAGTTAGACAAGGCCCCACTACAGCAGCCCTTAGTGTTTAAATCGTTGACAAGCTCTGTTAGAGTGTTAGGTCCAGAACAACAAGTAATCAAAGCAAACAGTCCTAGTATGGTTGGCTGATGCAAACAAGCAATTGAACAGATGTGTGAGAAAATTTTACATATCAAGAAAAGAAGTAAAGAAGGAGGCTTAAAGACCATCACTTGACTGACCAGATTTAAGGGGCATTTAAACATCATGTGCAATGTATGAACTAACATAAACATTGCATATTCCAGATTCTACAATGGAATGCACATGTATTAGGTTATGCCATGTATGATGATGTCTAAATGTATAGATAGCAGGCATGAGTGATTCATCATTGCATGCACAATTGAATTGCAGGTTAAGGGCCAGTTTGATTCCGCCTTTTCAGGGCATATTGTCAAAATAAGCCATAAAAGATATAAAGAAGTCATTTTTGAGTTATGGGCTTGGGCTTAACTAATTTCACTTTGGAGGGGGGTGTTTTGGGTAGAACCTCACTAAAAATTGAAGGGAAGGGGAATAGTGAAATGAATCTGTTGTCTGCCTATTTTACACTCAAAATGCAACTGCTGACGCCCGTGTCACACCTGACCCTCAAGTAAAAACAAACACGCAAGCATTCATTGCCTGCCTGCTTGCATCTCCTCTCCCCTTTCCCTCTACCTCGATCCCCTGCCTGTAGCACTAGGGTTCCTCCAGCGAGCCGTCGCAACTGGTCCCATCTGGCCTGGTCCTCGACGATGCTATGTCCAGCTAGGCTACATGGCCGGCGGGTAGGGGCAAATCTCCCTGGCTGCTCCTCCCTCTGGTGCCGCCCCTCATTCTCATGGTCTCCAGCAGCTACTCCACTGTGGTTCGTCCAGCACACTACTCCGGCGGGCGCTGCACAACTACGGCTGATGCCACACTGCGGTAGAAGGCACCTTATTCCCCCTCCCCTCCTCCCAGGCCATGGCCTTGACGTGCTGTTGAAGGATGAGCTCATCCAACAAGGTGAGGATCTCCTCTGATTTTTTGCCAAATTTTCATTCTGATCCACTATACAATGAATTTCTATGAGCTGCTTCTGCTGGTGCTATATGATGCATTGCTATGAGCTGCTCCTGCTGCTGCTATATGATGAATTGCTATGAGCTGCTGCTGCTGTATGATGAGTTGCTATGAGCTGCTGCTGCTGCTATATGATGAGTTGCTATGAGCTGCTGTTGTTGTATGATGAGTTGCTATGAGCTGCTGCTGCTATATGATGAATTGCTATGAGCTGCTGCTGCTATATGATGAGTTACTATAAGCTGCTCCTACTGCTGCTATATGATGAATTGCTATGAGCTGCTCCTGCTGCTGCTATATGATAGCTGCTCCTGCTGCTGCTATATGATGAATTACTATGAGCTGCTGGTGGTATATGATGAATTGCAGACTGCTGCTGCTGTATGATGAGTTGTTATGAGCTGCTGCTGCTGCTATATGATGCTTTCAGGTGATGCTGCTATATGATAATAACCAGCCACTTGGACCATCGAATTTCAATAAATAATCGTTCTTCATTTAAATGTGGGTCATGCGTTCTTCATTTAAATTAGGCAATGGGATCTCTATGGAAAACATTGACCAAAGTAGATTGTGCCAAGTAGATGGTATCTTTGTATTTGCATTTTGAGCAAATAGTGATGGTCTGTTTTCCCATCATATTAATTACTGCACTGGGTTCAATTTGTGATGTTTGCAAGTCAAATTAATTTCCATATGGGCAGCAAAATGAAAAAATATATAATGCAATCTAGACTTTCCACTGATCATACCAAAGATAAGCTGAAAACGCAATGAAAAGAACTGGTTGGCTTATTACATGGAGCTTATATTCACAGGTGCTTATTTTCTTAGGATAACTCGTAATAACTGTCCCTAAGAAACTTGGCTAATAGAACTGGCATAGAAATAACATGTCACGATGATTGCAATGGAGGAGTGACGTACCATAGCACACTGTATAGGCTCACCGCTGCCTCTCCTTTTTTTTGCGATGTTCCATGAAATTGCCACATACATCTTGTATTTTTCATTGTGTAACCCTATCTGCAAGTTGACACAGCTAATTTCAGACATCTCTACATGATAGTACATTGCATATCCCTTGCGCATATTTAAACCACCAATTAACGATTGTGTGCGTACCATAAACTAGCCATGACTCTGTATGCTGGACTAGCAGGCATTCTAAGGGAGCCTAATGTAGTGCACTAGAGTTCCTACATGCCACCTACGATTTTGTGTAATGTACTGCCCCTGTTCCTAAATATATGTCTTTGTAGAGATTCCAGTATGGACCATATATAGATGTATATAGATGCATTTTCGAGTGTAGATTCACTCATTTTGCTCTGTATGTAGCCTATAGTGGAATCTCTAGAAAGACTTATATTTAGGAACGGAGGTACGAGGTAGTATCATGTATGACATCTACATATCTAATTTATCAGCCAGTAGTAGAAATAATTGTCTGCACAAAGGGATTACTGGTCGAAAATCCTAGCAAAGCACGCTGGTAGGCACGGAACAGTACAAGAGAGAGAGATGCGCTTACAAGATCATAGCAATGCCTCAGTCCAGGATCTTGGTTGGCCAAGCTGTTAGATCCAGAAGAAACATCGTCCTTGTAGTTTTTGCCAGCTGCATAACAGGTAACAGCGACCGATTAGTATATTTGAAGTACATCGGGCAAGTGATGCTGGACGGGTTTAAAGGTGACAAGTACCTAGGCCGTGGCGGGTGCTTGTCATCTCTCCAGACGGTGGGAATCAGGTTAGAAACGTCAAGGGTGATGAAGCTGCGCTAGCTGTCGGGGTCCGGTAAGGAGATCTAGAACCGTCGAGTAGGGTGTTTGTGGAGCGGCTCCGGTAAGGTGGACTATGGTGTGGGCGAAGCGGATCTGTGGCCGTGGACGAGGGCATACGTGAAGCTGCTCCAGTGGTTGGGCTAAGGATGGTGTCGACGACACAGATCTGCGGCCGCGGACGGGGCGTTAGAAGCTTCTCCGGTGGTTGGGTTAAGGATGGTGTCAACGATGCGGACCTGCGGCCGTGGACGGGGTGTCAGAAGCTGCTCCGGTGGTTGGGTTAAGGGTGGTGTCGACGATGCGGATCTGCGGCCGTGGACGTGGCGTCAGAAGCTGCTCCGATAGGTTGGATGAGGGTGCGAGGAAGCAGATCTGAGGCCGTGGACTTGTGATTTGGCAAAACAGCCCCGCTAGGGTTGAGAATGGTATAGGCGAAGCTACTTCGGTAGGGTTGACGATGGTGTCGATGAAGGGGCTCCGGTAGGGTTGAGGAAGGTGTCGGCGAAGCGGCTCCGGTAGTGTTGAGGAAGGTGTCAGCGAAGAGGATCAGAGGCCGTCGACAGGGGCGTTGGTGGGGCGGCTCCGGGGGGTGTGGACGAAGCGTCTCCGGTGGGGAGTACGAATGAGACGCTGCAGATGCGCGGAGGTTGACGAGAGTACTGGCGAAGCAGATCCGGCGCTGTGGATAAGGCCGACACTGAATGGGCTGTGGTACAGTGCTGGATGAGCAGTCTACTTGTTTCTAGGGGAGGTGGGAGGGGTAGATGCGGATGCAGAAGCAGATCCGGCGAGGTGGACGCCGCTGGCAGTGAATGGGCTATGGTACTGTGATGCCCCGATTCAATCGTACACTAATCATGCACGCAAACGTGTATGATCAAGATCAGGGACTCACGGGAAGATATCACAACACAACTCTAAAAACATAAATAAGTCATACAAGCATCATAATACAAGCCAGGGGCCTCAAGGGCTCGAATACAAGTGCTCGATCATAGACGAGTCAGCGGAAGCAACAATATCTGAGTACAGACATAATTTAAACAAGTTTGCCTTAAGAAGGCTAGCACAAACTGGGATACAGATCGAAAGAGGCGCATGCCTCCTGCCTGGGATCCTCCTAACTACTCTTGGTCGTCGTCAGCGGCCTGCACGTAGTATTAGGCACCTCCGGTGTAGTAGGGGTCGTCGTCGACGGTGGCGTCTGGCTCCTGGACTCCAGCATCTGGTTGCGACAACTAGGTAGAAGGGAAAGGGGGAAAAGAGGGAGAAAAGCAACCGTGAGTACTCATCCAAAGTACTCGCAAGCAAGGAGCTACACTACATATGCATGGGTATATGTGTAAAGGGCCATATCAGTGGACTGAACTGCAGAATGCCAGAATAAGAGGGGGATAGCTAATCCTGTCGAAGACTACGCTTCTCGCAGCCTCTGTCTTGCAGCATGTAGAAGAGAGTAGATTGAAGTCCTCCAAGTAGCATCTCCAAGTAGCTTCTCCAAGTAGCATCTCCAGTAGCATCGCATAGCACAATCCTACCCGGTGATCCCCTCCTCATATCCCTGAGGGAGAGCGACCACCGGTTGTATCTGGCACTTGGAAGGGTGTGTTTTATTAAGTATCCGGTTCTAGTTGTCATAAGGTCAAGGTACAACTCCAAGTCGTCCTGTTACCGAAGATCACGGCTATTCGAATAGATTAACTTCCCTGCAGGGGTGCACCAACTTACCCAGCACGCTTGATCCCATTTGGCCGGACACACTTTCCTGGGTCATGCCCGGCCGCGGAAGATCAACACGTCGCAGCCCCACCTAGGCTCAACAGAGGGGCCAGCACGCCGGTCTAAACCTAAGCGCACAGGGGTCTGGGCCCATCGCCCATAGCACACCTGCACGTTGCGTACACGGCCGAAAACAGAACTAGCCCCCTTAATACAAGAGCAGGCTTACGTTCCAATCCGGCGCGCGCCACTCAGTCGCTGGCGTCACGAAGTGCTTCGGCTGATACCACGACGTCGGGATACCCATAACTACTCCCGCGTAGATGGTTAGTGCGTATAGGCTCATAGCCAACTCAGATCAAATACCAAGATCTCGTTAAGCGTGTTAAGTATCCGCGAATGCCGAACAGGGCCAGGCCCACCTCTCTCCTAGGCGGTCTCAACCTGACCTGTCGCTCCGCCACAAAGATCCACACAGAGGGCCGTCGGGACAAAGGTCCTTTCAGCCCCCAATCCGTGAATCACTCGCGGGTACTCTTCGAGCTGACCCAACTTTAGTCACCATCTGTATAGTATGTATGTATGTAAAGTATATACCCGTGATCACCTCCCGAGTGATCACGGCCCAATAGTATAGCGAGGCAGACTAACAAGAATGTAGGGCCAATGATGATAAACTAGCATCCTATACTAAGCATTTAGGATTGCGGGTAAGGTATCAATGACTGTAGCAACAATGACAGGCTATGCATCAGAATAGGATTAACGGAAAGCAGTAACATGCTGCACTACTCTAATGCAAGCAGTTTAGAGGAGAATAGGCGATATCTGGTGATCAAGGGGGGCTTGCCTGGTTGCTCTGGCAAGAGAGAGGGGTCGTCAACTCCGTAGTCGAACTGGTCAGCAGCAACGTCGGTCTCGTAGTCTACCGAAGAGAAGAGGGGGAACAAATAATGAATACAGAGCAAACAAAGCATCACAAAATATAACAAGGCAATACGCGGTGTTCGGTGTGCCCTAACGCGGTAGTAGGTGATACCGGTGAAGGGGGGAAAACATCCGGGAAAGTATTCCCGGTGTTTCGTGTTTTCTGACAGATGAACCGGAGGGGGAAAGTTGCGGGTTTGATATGTTAGGGGTGTGTGGTGGACGAACGGGCTACGTATCCGGGTTCGTCTCGTCGTTCTGAGCAACTTTCATGTTGAAAATAATTTAATCCGAGTTACGGATTAAAAGATATGATTTTCTAAAGATTTTATTAATTTCTGGAATTTAATTAATTATTTAACTTAATTCGAAAATGGATTTATGACATCAGCATGATGTCATGCTGACGTCAGCAGTCAACAGGGGTTGACTGGTCAACCTGACCAGTGGGTCCCACTGGTCAGTGACACATTTTAATGAAGCATTTTATTTAACCTAATCAGGATTAATTAGGAGGGTGGGCCCCACTGTCATTGACCACTTAATTAGCTAATTAATTAACTAACTAGGTTAATTAAATAACTAATGTTTAATTAGTTGTTTAGCTTAATTAATCAAAATTAATTAAGTTGATTAATTAATTAATTAATGTTATTATTTTAACTAATCTCTTTTTTTTAACGTTCTGTGGGAGGGCGCGGGCCCCGTTTGGCAGTGGCCCAGGGCCATAGTGGGTCGGGCGCTGGGTGCGGGCGTCACCCGAACGACGCATGCCCGAGGGGCGCTGGGCGCACGACGTGGCCAGGCGCCGGTGCGCGCCAGGGCGGCCGGCCAGTGATGGGCGCCGGCGGG
>NC_041387.1:589839204-589846659 GCF_002162155.2 Triticum dicoccoides
CGACGGGGAGTGGGTTAGGGTTTCGGGGGATTATGGGATAAGGGAGTGGGGAGTGGGGTTCGGCCGGCTGGGCCTGGTGGGTTGGCCCAGTGGGGTTGTGGCCTGCTGGGCCGGAGCCTAGTGGGGGGGGGGGTTGCTTTCTCCCTTTTCTTGTTTTGTTTTGTTTTCTGTTTTTGTAGTTTCTTTTTCTTTTTTTATTTATTTTCTTTTCTGTTTTAAATCATTTTAAATTATCTAGGCATTTTATCAAATTGTGTTTGCTTTATTATAATTATCCAGGCATTGAACTGCACACCCCGAACATTTTAGTTTAATATTTTGAATACTTTGTCGTTTGTCATTAATTTGAATTTAAATTTGAAACGTTTTTGAATCAACCCGAGATTAACTACAGTGACCGAGGTGACATGGCAACATTAACGTGAGATTACTGTAGCATGATTATCCGGGCGTCACAATTCTCCTCCACTACAAGAAATCTCGTCCCGAGATTTAAGAGGTTCGGTAAGGGGGGAACTTTTGGTTACGAGTTTCTAACGAATCATCTCGGTCTTGGTTGCTCTTCTCGAAGAGGTTGATTCATTACATTAATGTCTTCATTCTGCTGTTTCAGGTCATCATGATGAAGTTGTCGTCTTTTCTTCAGGAACTCCATCGTACTTACGAATAGGTAAGGGGCAGCTTTACAACAATTGAATGTTATAAGGGAGAATCATCGGGGGGGGGGTATCCCAAGAATGATCATGAGAGTATCTCTCGAGTTGAACAAGTAAAACACATCGAGAGCAAAGTTGGAAGGTATAATAAGAAGTTTCAAGCAGCCAGGCAATCGTTCTATGCCTAGTCAGAAGGTGAAGGGGTTTCAAGCAACGGAATAATTATTGTGTCCGATGCCAGAATTGATGATCTCATCAGAAGGTGGCCCATGAATTACATACGAGTCCAAGCGGGAGGAATAACTTTGGGAACGAGGGGTGTACAGGAGAGTCAGGTTTCGATCCTGTGAAACTGTGGGTTATGGGCCCACCATGTGGTTAAAAGTAGGAAGGTCGGTGACATCTTGCACGATCATGTAAGCAAGGCATGTCAGAGGAGAGTCTGAGGGTCATGTTGGCAACAACACAGGTACCAAGGGCGAGGGACTAAGAGAACCATTTTCCTGCTCGTTGAAACGAGGCGTAACAACATAGGTTCCCGTCCATCGGTGGTTACCGGAATGTCATCAACAATAGTAACAAGGTCTTACTGACAGAGTTGTACATCGAGGTGCTTGCACAAGCAGTGGATTATTACTGCTTATATCATATAGATCATAGAAAAGGTTTAAACAAATCAATGGAAGGAAAATATGATCTTCAGATTAAACAAAACAATGGAAAGGAAAATATGTCTAAACACATATTTCAAGGGTATATCCTTCCCAAGGACAAGCAGAGCAAGATATCCATGACAGGATATAAAGTAGAAAACCATTTAGGTAAGGGGGGAGGAATCTCATGATATTACCCATACAATGGTGTTAGGATAATGATAAATAAAATCTAGCATCGTGCTTCAAATGTTCCTGTTGCAAATCGGAGTACCATTGACAAGCTTCGAGATAGCATTGACATGGTCTTCAGGTGAAGATCAGACTTTGGAAACACGAAGGATCCATCAGGAATAACTTGTAGAATAAGTCTTACAATTTCCTCATGGATGAATGGATAACCTTGCTGAAAAGGAATCTATAATGGTAGGTCCTCCAGCCGGGGGGGGGGGTGCTAGGCATGACATCATATTACCGGGTCATCAAAGGATCAACATCATAACTCTTGGAAAGTTGTCCCAACCATCATATCTGACGCCCCCGATTCAGATCCGATTGGTGTCAGGATACCTCAGACTTAGGATACCTAAGAAGAAAAGGTGCAACGCAAATTGACGAGATGACATTGTAAGATTCTCGGGGAAATGAACTATGGGGTGATTTCCGTTAATAAGAGTCCATCATTAACCCAAGGAGAAGGACAAGGAGGTGTCTGGTGAACTCAACGGCAATTCACCGAGATTCCCAAAAGACGGATTTCCACAATTATGTGGATAAGGAGATGACATTTGTCAGATCAAACGATATAAGTATGCTCGAGGAAAACATACACAATTAAACATTGGTTGAAAGGTGTGCCCGAAATATCGGGTGGGTTGCACGACCAATGTCAGAATGGTGATTCAATAATCAATAGTCTAAGAATGAACGGCCGACCACTAACTTCAAAGCAATAGGGTTGCTAGACGTGCATAATCCAAACAACATCGTTCACTTGTTGGTACCCTGGTTGGAATCAACACGAGGACCAAGAAAGAATGGTGATGGTGAGAAGTATCACTATACCAAGAATTCTTAAGAGGTGGAACAAATCTCAGAACATTCTTGACATAAAGGATGGTAATACTCCAAGGTAAAGAAGAACAATTGCTGGATAGCAAGGAACTCAAGGTATAACACCAAGCATGAACAAGCTTGTGTTGGTGGGAAGGCAATAAAGTGGTCGATGATAATACAATTCATCGAGGGCAAGGATGGTATTTCTCATCATGAATTCAATTGATATCCTGGATGAGCTCAGAATGTTGATGATCACGACACCTTTGTCGCGAGAGTTCATGAAGATGTAATCGATCGGCGACGTCAACAAGTCAAAGTAATGATGAAGTGAAAGGTTATCGGAACCAAGGGTACGACACAAACTCGAAACCAAGCTTGTTGTTCAAGGCAAAATGATATGACGATGAGGATCTACGTAAGGTTAGTTCATCGTCGAAAATTGTGCTTCGTGAAGAAGGACCGGGTAGCACAGTTAAAATCATCACGACAATGATATAGCCAAACAGGCTAGGAATGATGTGATCGGGTACAAACTCGTACTTATAGAAGCTTACCGAAGAGTTGTTGAACCGCAGTGCGGACTCGGTTCAGTTATCGGTGTCTTTGAGTGTTCAATAACTCAGAGCCCGTGAACAATTGGAATCAGTGGGAAGGTAGCACTTGATGAAGAACTCATAAGAAGTTATGCAGTTCCATGATAATCTCGAGATACCAGGGGGGTAATACTCGACATCAGATCAAAGTAAAGGTTGGACTGGGGTATTAATCGGCAGAAGACAAATGTTTAAACTTGCCCGAGAAATGGGAACAAAGAAGAACACTATGGTCGAAACCATAACTACAAGGGGTCCAATTTAATAACACTGAAAGAATTACTCGAATGAGTAAATATTTGGCAAGAAGCTACCCTGATAAGTTCCACATCAGGTCCATGGGCATGAACTCAGAGTTCAAGGTCAACTCCCACTTCTCCAATGCATACCCTTTCATTCACTTCTCGCTTTTGATGAAGTTATAGCGTTGAAATTTTATCTGGCAAAATTCAAGAAGAGTACGACTCGTGAAAACTTTCGAGTTCACACATATTAAGGAAGGCATAGGTTCAACCCATCGGGGCATCTTAGAATCATATACCAGAACCTTTAGAAGTAATTAACTCAAGCTCGAAGGCAGAGCATGGTTGAGGAAGCAGACGATACAATTTACCAAAGGCATTATGTATCGGAGAAAAGGCTCACAAGGTTATTGAATATGAAGGGCGTTGTCAGATAAAATCCAACAAAGGATCTGGTGGTCCACAAGGTACCTGATGTGAGCATCGGTACTCAACCAGAGCAGGAAAGAACGCAAGGAGATCAGTTTATAGAAACAACTGACTAACTCAATTGTCAAATGCAAAGGAATTATGATCTCCAAATCAAGGGATCAGAAGCAATGCTCTGATTAGGGATGGATAAGTTGAATAGCTCTAGGGTACAATCAACGACAATTGGATTGGTCGAGAACCAATTCCAGTTAAAAGAATGGAAGCTCAGCCGGAAAGGTAATTTATAAGGATCAATGATGATTGCGTGTATTCGCAACATATTGAGTCAACAGACTCAAAATGATAATGACAAGGAATGTTAATAAGGTTTCTATACTTATGGGATTAATCATAATGAAAGCAAACAAGAAATTCCGGAGCAATAGGTTGCTGAGGATTTTCGGAAGATCGAATGGTATTTTGAAGACTTTTGTGAAATACATGAATCAACTGGGGATGAGTGGATACTCGATAAGTGCGAGAAATTATTTGAAGGGGTATTCATGTGGCAAAGAACTGCTAGGCAGTAGGCACAAAGTATTCTCGGAACAATAGAGAAAACTTCGGGTATCTTGTAATAACAAGAACAATGGGGAATGATCGTAAGAATGGCAAGTGTAAGTAGTTATCCATAAGGATTTATCGGTGGTCGGAAATAGCAAAAGTGATGGGCACAAAGTCTCGAGAGAATATCAAAGAGTATCTCCGAAATCTTCTGGTGCAGTCGGTGACCATCTGGACTGAAGGGGCTCTCCGGGAGAAAGTATTTTCGAGAACCTAAAGTTAGTTTTTAGTAAAAATTGTTTAACCCGAATAGAAGAGGGTTCAGAATCCCAGAGTAAAGGTCGAGGAATAAAAGATCCTAATACCTCCCGATGGCGACGTGGGCCCATGGGCCACACAGCCATGTTAGTAAAAGTTTTTCAACGACTAGACTCTACTTCGGCCAAGGAGTTGGAAAGGGGGATTCCTACAGGCAGTCGGCTCTGATACCAACTTGTGACGCCCCGATTCAATCATACACTAATCCTGCACGCAAACGTGTACAATCAAGATCAGGGACTCACGGGAAGATATCACAACACAACTCTAAAAACATAAATAAGTCATACAAGCATCATAATACAAGCCAGGGGCCTCGAGGGCTCGAATACAAGTGCTCGATCATAGACGAGTCAGCGGAAGCAACAATATCTGAGTACAGACATAAGTTAAACAAGTTTGCCTTAAGAAGGCTAGCACAAACTGGGATACAGATCGAAAGAGGCGCAGGCCTCCTGCCTGGGATCCTCCTAACTACTCTTGGTCGTCGTCAGCGGCCTGCACGTAGTATTAGGCACCTCCGGTGTAGTAGGGGTCGTCGTCGACGGTGGCGTCTGGCTCCTGGACTCCAGCATCTGGTTGCGACAACCAGGTAGAAGGGAAAGGGGGAAAAGAGGGAGAAAAGCAACCGTGAGTACTCATCCAAAGTACTCGCAAGCAAGGAGCTACACTACATATGCATGGGTATATGTGTAAAGGGCCATATTAGTGGACTGAACTGCAGAATGCCAGAATAAGAGGGGGATAGCTAATCCTGTCGAAGACTACGCTTCTGGCAGCCTCCGTCTTGCAGCATGTAGAAGAGAGTAGATTGAAGTCCTCCAAGTAGCATCTCCAAGTAGCTTCTCCAAGTAGCATCTCCAATAGCATCGCATAGCATAATCCTACCCGGCGATCCCCTCCTCATATCCCTGAGGGAGAGCGACCACCGGTTGTATCTGGCACTTGGAAGGGTGTGTTTTATTAAGTATCCGGTTCTAGTTGTCATAAGGTCAAGGTACAACTCCAAGTCGTCCTGTTACCGAAGATCACGGCTATTCGAATAGATTAACTTCCCTGCAGGGGTGCACCAACTTACCCAGCACGCTTGATCCCATTTGGCCGGACACACTTTCCTGGGTCATGCCCGGCCGCGGAAGATCAACACGTCGCAGCCCGACCTAGGCTCAACAGAGAGGCCAGCATGCCGGTCTAAACCTAAGCACACAGGGGTCTGGGCCCATCGCCCATAGCACACCTGCACGTTGCGTACGCGACCGAAAACAGAACTAGCCCCCTTAATACAAGAGGAGGCTTACGTTCCAATCCGGCGCGCGCCACTCAGTCGCTGGCGTCACGAAGTGCTTCGGCTGATACCACGACGTCGGGATACCCATAACTACTCCCGCGTAGATGGTTAGTGCGTATAGGCTCATAGCCAACTCAGATCAAATACCAAGATCTCGTTAAGCGTGTTAAGTATCTGTGAACGCCAAACAGGGCCAGGCCCACCTCTCTCCTAGGCGGTCTCAACCTGCCCTGTCGCTCCGCCACAAAGATCCACACAGAGGGCCGTCGGGACAAAGGTCCTTTCAGCCCCCAATCCGTGAATCACTCGCGGGTACTCTTTGAGCTGACCCGACTTTAGTCACCATCTGTATAGTATGTATGTATGTAAAGTATATACCCGTGATCACCTCCCGAGTGATCACGGCCCAATAGTATAGCGAGGCAGACTGACAAGAATGTAGGGCCAATGATGATAAACTAGCATCCTATACTAAGCATTTAGGATTGCGGGTAAGGTATGAATGACTGTAGCAACAATGACAGGCTATGCATCAGAATAGGATTAACGGAAAGAAGTAACATGCTGCACTACTCTAATGCAAGCAGTTTAGAGGAGAATAGGCGATATCTGGTGATCAAGGGGGGGGGGGTTTGCCTGGTTGCTCTGGCAAGAGAGAGGGGTCGTCAACTCCGTAGTCGAACTGGTCAGCAGTAGCGTCGGTCTCGTAGTCTACCGGAGAGAAGAGGGGGAAGAAATAATGAATACAGAGCAAACAAAGCATCACAAAATATAACAAGGCAATACGCGGTGTTCGGTGTGCCCTAACGCGGTAGTAGGTGATATCGGTGAAGGGGGGAAAACATCCGGGAAAGTATTCCCGGTGTTTCGTGTTTTCTGACAGATGAACCGGAGGGGCAAAGTTGCGGGTTTGATATGTTAGGGGTGTGTGGTGGACGAACGGGCTACGTATCCGGGTTCGTCTCGTCGTTCTGAGCAACTTTCATGTTGAAAATAATTTAATCCGAGTTACGGATTAAAAGATATGATTTTCTAAAGATTTTATTAATTTCTGGAATTTAATTAATTATTTAACTTAATTCGAAAATGGATTTATGACATCAGCATGATGTCATGCTGACGTCAGCAGTCAACAGGGGTTGACTGGTCAACCTGACCAGTGGGTCCCACTGGTCAGTGACACATTTTAATTAAGCATTTTATTTAACCTAATCAGGATTAATTAGGAGGGTGGGCCCCACTGTCATTGACTACTTAATTAGCTAATTAACTAACTAACTAGGTTAATTAAATAACTAATGTTTAATTAGTTGTTTATCTTAATTAATCAGAATTAATTAAGTTGATTAATTAATTAATTAATGTTATTATTTTAACTAATTCTCTTTTTCTTAACGTTCTGTGGGAGGGCGCGGGCCCCGTTTGGCAGTGGCCCAGGGCCATAGTGGGTCGGGCGCTGGGTGCGGGCGTCACCCGAACGACGCATGCCCGAGGGGCGCTGGGCGCACGACGCGGCCAGGCGCCGGTGCGCGCCAGGGCGGCCGGCCAGTGATGGGCGCCGGCGGGAAGCAAAGGCGAGCACTGGGGCGACGCGGTGAGGGGGGAAGGGGGCTGCAGTGGGGCGAGTTTCACCGGGCTGCGGCGGTCGAGCTCGACCCGGGGGGGCGGAGC
>NC_041387.1:589847955-589849296 GCF_002162155.2 Triticum dicoccoides
AGACGGTGACGGGCGCGCGAGGTCGAGGGGCGAGGGGATCGGGATCCTCCCGATCCAGATCCAAACGAGGGAGTGGGGGGAGTGGGGTGTGGGGCGACGGGGAGTGGGTTAGGGTTTCGGGGGATTATGGGATAAGGGAGAGGGGAGTGGGTTTCGGCCGGCTGGGCCTGGTGGGTTGGCCCAGTGGGGCTGTGGCCTGCTGGGCCGGAGCCTAGTGGGGGGGGGTTGCTTTCTCCCTTTTCTTGTTTTGTTTTGTTTTCTGTTTTTGTAGTTTCTTTTTCTTTTTTTTATTTTCTTTTCTGTTTTAAATCATTTTAAATTATCTAGGCATTTTATAAAAATGTGTTTGCTTTATTATAATTATCCAGGCATTGAACTGCACACCCCGAACATTTTAGTTTAATATTTTGAAAACTTTGTCATTTGTCATTAATTTGAATTTAAATTTGAAACGTTTTTGAATCAACCCGAGATTTACTACAGTGACCGAGGTGACATGGCAACATTAACGTGAGATTACTGTAGCATGATTATCCGGGCGTCACAATTCTCCTCCACTACAAGAAATCTCGTCCCGAGATTTAAGAGGTTCGGTAAGGGGGGAACTTTTGGTTACGAGTTTCTAACGAATCATCTCGGTCTTGGTTGCTCTTCTCGAAGAGGTTGATTCATTACATTAATGTCTTCATTCTGCTGTTTCAGGTCATCATGATGAAGTTGTCGTCTTTTCTTCAGGAACTCCATCGTACTTACGAATAGGTAAGGGGCAGCTTTACAACAATTGAATGTTATAAGGGAGAATCATCGGGGGGGGGGGTATCCCAAGAATGATCATGAGAGTATCTCTCGAGTTGAAAAAATAAAACACATCGAGAGCAAAGTTGGAAGGTATAATAAGAAGTTTCAAGCAGCCAGGCAATCGTTCTATGCCTAGTCAGAAGGTGAAGGGGTTTCAAGCAACGGAATAATTATTGTGTCCGATGCCAGAATTGATGATCTCATCAGAAGGTGGCCCATGAATTACATACGAGTCCAAGCGGGAGGAATAACTTTGGGAACGAGGGGTGTACAGGAGAGTCAGGTTTCGATCCTGTGAAACTGTGGGTTATGGGCCCACCATGTGGTTAAAAGTAGGAAGGTCGGTGACATCTTGCACGATCATGTAAGCAAGGCATGTCAGAGGAGAGTCTGAGGGTCATGTCGGCAACAACATAGGTACCAAGGGCGAGGGACTAAGAGAACCATTTTCCTGCTCGTTGAAACGAGGCGTAACAACATAGGTTCCCGTCCATCGGTGGTTACCGGAATGTCATCAACAATAGTAACAAGGTCTTACTGACA
>NC_041387.1:589849306-589856149 GCF_002162155.2 Triticum dicoccoides
AAATAAAACACATCGAGAGCAAAGTTGGAAGGTATAATAAGAAGTTTCAAGCAGCCAGGCAATCGTTCTATGCCTAGTCAGAAGGTGAAGGGGTTTCAAGCAACGGAATAATTATTGTGTCCGATGCCAGAATTGATGATCTCATCAGAAGGTGGCCCATGAATTACATACGAGTCCAAGCGGGAGGAATAACTTTGGGAACGAGGGGTGTACAGGAGAGTCAGGTTTCGATCCTGTGAAACTGTGGGTTATGGGCCCACCATGTGGTTAAAAGTAGGAAGGTCGGTGACATCTTGCACGATCATGTAAGCAAGGCATGCCAGAGGAGAGTCTGAGGGTCATGTCGGCAACAACATAGGTACCAAGGGCGAGGGACTAAGAGAACCATTTTCCTGCTCGTTGAAACGAGGCGTAACAACATAGGTTCCCGTCCATCGGTGGTTACCGGAATGTCATCAACAATAGTAACAAGGTCTTACTGACAGAGTTGTACATCGAGGTGCTTGCACAAGCAGTGGATTATTACTGCTTATATCATATAGATCATAGAAAAGGTTTAAACAAATCAATGGAAGGAAAATATGATCTTCAGATTAAACAAAACAATGGAAAGGAAAATATGTTTAAACACATATTTCAAGGGTATATCCTTCCCAAGGACAAGCAGAGTAAGATATCCATGACAGGATATAAAGTAGAAAACCATTTAGGTAAGAGGGGAGGAATCTCATGATATTACCCATACAACGGTGTTAGGATAATGATAAATAAAATCTAGCATCGTGCTTCAAATGTTCCTGTTGCAAATCGGAGTACCATTGACAAGCTTCGAGATAGCATTGACATGGTCTTCAGGTGAAGATCAGACTTTGGAAACACGAAGGATCCATCAGGAATAACTTGTAGAATAAGTCTTACAATTTCCTCATGGATGAATGGATAACCTTGCTGAAAAGGAATCTATAATGGTAGGTCCTCCAGCCGGGGGGGGGGGGTGCTAGGCATGACATCATATTACCGGGTCATCAAAGGATCAACATCATAACTCTTGGAAAGTTGTCCCAACCATCATATCTGACGCCCCCGATTCAGATCCGATTGGTGTCAGGATACCTCAGACTTAGGATACCTAAGAAGAAAAGGTGCAACGCAAATTGACGAGATGACATTGTAAGATTCTCGGGGAAATGAACTATGGGGTGATTTCCGTTAATAAGAGTCCATCATTAACCCAAGGAAAAGGACAAGGAGGTGTCTGGTGAACTCAACGGCAATTCACCGAGATTCCCAAAAGACGGATTTCCACAATTATGTGGATAAGGAGATGACATTTGTCAGATCAAACGATATAAGTATGCTCGAGGAAAACATACACAATTAAACATTGGTTGAAAGGTGTGCCTGAAATATCGGTTGGGTTGCACGACCAATGTCAGAATGGTGATTCAATAATCAATAGTCTAAGAATGAACGGCCGACCACTAACTTCAAAGCAATAGGGTTGCTAGACGTGCATAATCCAAACAACACCGTTCACTTGTTGGTACCCCGGTTGGAATCAACACGAGGACCAAGAAAGAATGGTGATGGTGAGAAGTATCACTATACCAAGAATTCTTAAGAGGTGGAACAAATCTCAGAACATTCTTGACATAAAGGATGGTAATACTTCAAGGTAAAGAAGAACAATTGCTGGATAGCAAGGAACTCAAGGTATAACACCAAGCATGAACAAGCTTGTGTTGGTGGGAAGGCAATAAAGTGGTCGATGATAATACAATTCATCGAGGGCAAGGATGGTATTTCTCATCATGAATTCAATTGATATCCTGGATGAGCTCAGAATGTTGATGATCACGACACCTTTGTCGCGAGAGTTCATGAAGATGTAATCGATCGGCGACGTCAACAAGTCAAAGTAATGATGAAGTGAAAGGTTATCGGAACCAAGGGTACGACACAAACTCGAAACCAAGCTTGTTGTTCAAGGCGAAATGATATGACGATGAGGATCGACGTAAGGTTAGTTCATCGTCGAAAATTGTGCTTCGTGAAGAAGGACCGGGTAGCACAGTTAAAATCATCACGACAATGATATAGCCAAACAGGCTAGGAATGATGTGATCGGGTACAAACTCGTACTTATAGAAGCTTACCGAAGAGTTGTTGAACCGCAGTGCGGACTCGGTTCAGTTATCGGTGTCTTTGAGTGTTCAATAACTCAGAGCCCGTGAAAAATTGGAATCAGTGGGAAGGTAGCACTTGATGAAGAACTCATAAGAAGTTATGCAGTTCCATGATAATCTCGAGATACCAGGGGGGTAATACTCGACACCAGATCAAAGTAAAGGTTGGACTGGGGTATTAATCGGCAGAAGACAAATGTTTAAACTTGCCCGAGAAATGGGAACAAAGAAGAACACTATGGTCGAAACCATAACTACAAGGGGTCCAATTTAATAACACTGAAAGAATTACTCGAATGAGTAAATATTTGGCAAGAAGCTACCCTGATAAGTTCCACATCAGGTCCATGGGCATGAACTCAGAGTTCAAGGTCGACTCCCACTTCTCCAATGCATACCCTTTCATTCACTTCTCGCTTTTGATGAAGTTATAGCGTTGAAATTTTATCTGGCAAAATTCAAGAAGAGACGACTCGTGAAAACTTTCGAGTTCACACATATTAAGGAAGGCATAGGTTCAACCCATCGGGGCATCTTAGAATCATATACCAGAACCTTTAGAAGTAATTAACTCAAGCTCGAAGGCAGAGCATGGTTGAGGAAGCAGACGATACAATTTACCAAAGGCATTATGTATCGGAGAAAAGGCTCACAAGGTTATTGAATATGAAGGGCGTTGTCAGATAAAATCCAACAAAGGATCTGGTGGTCCACAAGGTACCTGATGTGAGCATCGGTACTCAACCAGAGGAGGAAAGAATGCAAGGAGATCAGTTTATAGAAACAACTGACTAACTCAATTGTCAAATGCAAAGGAATTATGATCTCCAAATCAAGGGATCAGAAGCAATGCTCTGATTAGGGATGGATAAGTTGAATAGCCCTAAGGTACAATCAACGACAATTGGATTGGTCGAGAACCAATTCCAGTTAAAAGAATGGAAGCTCAGCCGGAAAGGTAATTTATAAGGATCAATGATGATTGCGTGTATTCGCAACATATTGAGTCAACAGACTCAAAATGATAATGACAAGGAATGTTAATAAGGTTTCTATACTTATGGGATTAATCATAATGAAAGCAAACAAGAAATTCCGGAGCAATAGGTTGCTGAGGATTTTCGGAAGATCGAATGGTATTTTGAAGACTTTTGTGAAATACATGAATCAACCGGGGATGAGTGGATACTCGATAAGTGCGAGAAATTATTTGAAGGGGTATTCATGTGGCAAAGAACTGCTAGGCAGCAGGCACAAAGTATTCTCGGAACAATAGAGAAAACTTCGGGTATCTTGTAATAACAAGAACAATGGGGAATGATCGTAAGAATGGCAAGTGTAAGTAGTTATCCATAAGGATTTATCGGTGGTCGGAAATAGCAAAAGTGATGGGCACAAAGTCTCGAGAGAATATCAAAGAGTATCTCCGAAATCTTCTGGTGCAGTCGGTGACCATCTGGACTGAAGGGGCTCTCCGGGAGAAAGTATTTTCGAGAACCTAAAGTTAGTTTTTAGTAAAAATCGTTTAACCCGAATAGAAGAGGGTTCAGAATCCTAGAGTAAAGGTCGAGGAATAAAAGATCCTAATACCTCTCGATGGCGACGTGGGCCCATGGGCCACACAGCCATGTTAGTAAAAGTTTTTCAACGACTAGACTCGACTTTGGCCAAGGAGTTGGAAAGGGGGATTCCTACAGGCAGTCGGCTCTGATACCAACTTGTGACGCCCCGATTCAATCGTACACTAATCATGCACGCAAACGTGTACGATCAAGATCAGGGACTCACGGGAAGATATCACAACACAACTCTAAAAACATAAATAAGTCATACAAGCATCATAATACAAGCCAGGGGCCTCGAGGGCTCGAATACAAGTGCTCGATCATAGACGAGTCAGCGGAAGCAACAATATCTGAGTACAGACATAAGTTAAACAAGTTTGCCTTAAGAAGGCTAGCACAAACTGGGATACAGATCGAAAGAGGCGCAGGCCTCCTGCCTGGGATCCTCCTAACTACTCTTGGTCGTCGTCAGCGGCCTGCACGTAGTATTAGGCACCTCCGGTGTAGTAGGGGTCGTCGTCGACGGTGGCGTCTGGCTCCTGGACTCCAGCATCTGGTTGCGACAACCAGGTAGAAGGGAAAGGGGGAAAAGAGGGAGAAAAGCAACCGTGAGTACTCATCCAAAGTACTCGCAAGCAAGGAGCTACACTACATATGCATGGGTATATGTGTAAAGGGCCATATCAGTGGACTGAACTGCAGAATGCCAGAATAAGATGGGGATAGCTAATCCTGTCTAAGACTACGCTTCTGGCAGCCTCCATCTTGCAGCATGTAGAAGAGAGTAGATTGAAGTCCTCCAAGTAGCATCTCCAAGTAGCTTCTCCAAGTAGCATCTCCAGTAGCATCGCATAGCATAATCCTACCCGGCGATCCCCTCCTCATATCCCTGAGGGAGAGCGACCACCGGTTGTATCTGGCACTTGGAAGGGTGTGTTTTATTAAGTATCCGGTTCTAGTTGTCATAAGGTCAAGGTACAACTCCAAGTCGTCCTGTTACGGAAGATCACGGCTATTCGAATAGATTAACTTCCCTGCAGGGGTGCACCAACTTACCCAGCATGCTTGATCCCATTTGGCCGGACACACTTTCCTGGGTCATGCCTGGCCGCGGAAGATCAACACGTCGCAGCCCCACCTAGGCTCAACAGAGAGGCCAGCATGCCGGTCTAAACCTAAGCACACAGGGGTCTGGGCCCATCGCCCATAGCACACCTGCACGTTGCGTACGCGACCGAAAACAGAACTAGCCCCCTTAATACAAGAGGAGGCTTACGTTCCAATCCGGCGTGCGCTACTCAGTCGCTGGCGTCACGAAGTGCTTCGGCTGATACCACGACGTCGGGATACCCATAACTACTCCCGCGTAGATGGTTAGTGCGTATAGGCTCATAGCCAACTCAGATCAAATACCAAGATCTCGTTAAGCGTGTTAAGTATCCGCGAACGCCGAACAGGGCCAGGCCCACCTCTCTCCTAGGCGGTCTCAACCTGCCCTGTCGCTCCGCCACAAAGATCCACACAGAGGGCCGTCGGGACAAAGGTCCTTTCAGCCCCCAATCCGTGAATCACTCGCGGGTACTCTTTGAGCTGACCCGACTTTAGTCACCATCTGTATAGTATGTATGTATGTAAAGTATATACCCGTGATCACCTCCCGAGTGATCACGGCCCAATAGTATAGCGAGGCAGACTGACAAGAATGTAGGGCCAATGATGATAAACTAGCATCCTATACTAAGCATTTAGGATTGCGGGTAAGGTATGAATGACTGTAGCAACAATGACAGGCTATGCATCAGAATAGGATTAACGGAAAGCAGTAACATGCTGCACTACTCTAATGCAAGCAGTTTAGAGGAGAATAGGCGATATATGGTGATCAAGGGGGGGGGGTTGCCTGGTTGCTCTGGCAAGAGAGAGGGGTCGTCAACTCCGTAGTCGAACTGGTCAGCAGCAGCGTCGGTCTCGTAGTCTACCGGAGAGAAGAGGGGGAAGAAATAATGAATAAAGAGCAAACAAAGCATCACAAAATATAACAAGGCAATACGCGGTGTTTGGTGTGCCCTAACGCGGTAGTAGGTGATACCGGTGAAGGGGGAAAACATCCGGGAAAGTATTCCCGGTGTTTCGTGTTTTCTGACAGATGAACCGGAGGGGCAAAGTTGCGCGTTTGATATGTTAGGGGTGTGTGGTGGACGAACGGGCTACGTATCCGGGTTCGTCTCGTCGTTCTGAGCAACTTTCATGTTGAAAATAATTTAATCCGAGTTACGGATTAAAAGATATGATTTTCTAAAGATTTTATTAATTTCTGGAATTTAATTAATTATTTAGCTTAATTCGAAAATGGATTTATGACATCAGCATGATGTCATGCTGACGTCAGCAGTCAACAGGGGTTGACTGGTCAACCTGACCAGTGGGTCCCACTGGTCAGTGACACATTTTAATTAAGCATTTTATTTAACCTAATCAGGATTAATTAGGGGGGTGGGCCCCACTGTCATTGACTACTTAATTAGCTAATTAACTAACTAACTAGGTTAATTAAATAACTAATGTTTAATTAGTTGTTTAGCTTAATTAATCAAAACTAATTAAGTTGATTAATTAATTAATTAATTAATTAATTAATGTTATTATTTTAACTAATTCTCTTTTTTTTAACGTTCTGTGGGAGGGCGCGGGCCCCGTTTGGCAGTGGCCGAGGGCCATAGTGGGTCGGGCGCTGGGTGCGGGCGTCACCCAAACGACGCATGCCCGAGGGGCGCTGGGCGCACGACGCGGCCAGGCGCCGGTGCGCGCCAGGGCGGCCGGCCAGTGATGGGCGCCGACGGGAAGCAGAGCGAGCACTGGGGCGACGCGGTGAGGGGGGAACGGGGCTGCAGTGGGGCGAGTTTCACCGGGCTGCGGCGGTCGAGCTCGACCCGGGGGGGCGGAGCGCTGGTGCCCACGGGGCACGGGACGCTGGGCATGGCGGAACGGCGCAGGCGGACTGAAGGCTGCGGCGGCGGCAACAGATGCCAGCGGCGACGGGGAGGAGAGGGGAGGCGGGTGGCCGGAGCACGCAGGGCGTCGCGTGCGGGCGG